>NC_090325.1:483683-487165 GCF_035084215.1 Heptranchias perlo | reverse complement strand
TCGAGGGGGGGGGGCGGGGGGGGGAGGGGGTTTACCGAGGGGGGGGGGAGGGGGTTTACCGAGGGGGGGGGAGGGGGTTTACCGAGGGGGGGGGGGAGGGGGTTTACCGAGGGGGGGGGGGAGGGGGTTTACCGAGGGGGGGGGGGAGGGGGTTTACCGAGGGGGGGGGGGGGAGGGGGTTTACCGAGGGGGGGGGAGGGGAGGGGGTTTACCGAGGGGGGGGGGAGGGGGTTTACCGAGAGGGGGGGGGGCGGGCGGGGGGAGGGGGTTTACCGAGGGGGGGGGGAGGGGGTTTACCGAGAGGGGGGGGGGAGGGGGTTTACCGAGGGGGGGGGAGGGGGTTTACCGAGGGGGGGGGGGAGGGGGTTTACCGAGGGGGGGGGCGGGCGGAGGGGGTTTACCGAGGGGGGGGGGAGGGGGTTTACCGAGAGGGGGGGGCGGGCGGAGGGGGTTTACCGAGGGGGGGGAGGGGGGTTTACCGAGGGGGGGGGGCGGGCGGAGGGGGTTTACCGAGAGGGGGGTCACTGCAACAACAAAACAAAACTGCAGTGTGACGTCACTGGTAAGGCAGGTCGGTGATTGGTGGTGGTGAGAATCTCTTCTATTTTCTTCTATTTTCGGACGGTGAGCTCAGTAACTTACAGCAAAAAACTAATTAAAAAAAAAACTAAATTTAATAAATTAAACAAGGCCAGTACTTGGTTCAACCTAAAAATAATTTGATTGGCATTGAAGTAATCAATTAAATAAATAAAATAGCTATGACAGGGCAGGAGATGTGTTTCAGCTGCAATATGTGGGAACTATCGGACAGTTTTGTCCAGGGCGACTACATCTGCGGGAAGTGTCTGCAGCTCGAGGAACTTCGGCTCCGAGTTGAGGGGCTGGAGTCCGAGCTGCAGATACTGCGAGACATCAGGGAGGGAGAAAGTTACCTGGACACTTTAATCCAGGAGGCAGTCACACCCCTTAGACTAAATACTGTAGAATTGGCACGTGGTCAGAGACAGGAGGGTGTGACTGTGAGTGAGGCAGGTACGGGGATCCAGGAGGGAGCATTGCAGGAGCCTCCGCTTCTGCATTTGTCCAATAGATACGAGGTTCTTGCAGCTCTTGTGGACGAGTGCAGGGACTGCAGGAAGGATCAGCAAACTGGCCACGGCACCGTGGTTCAGGGGGCCATTCAAGTGGGCGGGGGGGGGTCGGGGGGAGTAAAAAGGAATGTGGTTGTAGTTGGCCACAGTATAGTTAGAGGGATAGACACTGTTCTCTGTAGCCAAGCATGTGAGTCCCGAAGGCTGTGTGCCAGGGTTAAGGACATCTCCTCCGGGCTGGAGAGGAACTTGGAGTGGGAGGGGAAGGATCCAGTTGTCGTGGTCCACGTAGGTACCAACGACATAGGTAGGACTAAGAAAGAGGTTCTGCTGAGAGAGTTTGAGCAGCTAGGGACTAAATTAAAAAGCAGAACCACAAAGGTGATAATCTCCGGATTATTACCTGAGCCACAAGCAAATTGGCACAGGGTAAATCAGATCAGAGAGATGAATGTGTGGCTCAAAGATTGGTGTGGGAGAAGTGGGTTTCGATTTACGGGGCACTGCCACCAGTACTGGGAAAGAGGGAGCTGTTCTGTTGGGACGGGCTTCACCTGAACCATGCTGGGACCAGTGTTCTGGCAAACTGAATAACTAGGGTGGTAGAGAAGGCTTTAAACTAAATAGAGGGGGGGAGGGCTCAGGTGGGGCGAAGTTTAGATTGATAAAGAGAAAAGAGAAGGAAGTAGTCCAGGAAAGTGATGGGGGTAATGATAAACATGGTGTGTCAGGAAGGGACAGAGTGGACAAACATCAGAGTGCACTAGCAAATGGGGCCGGGGTAGGAAAGATTGGTAAAAAGACAAAATTAAAGGTTCTTTATCTGAATGTGCGCAGCATTCGTAATAAGATTGATGAATTGACGGCACAAATAGAAACAAATGGGTATGATCTTGAGGCCATTACAGAGACGTGGTTGCAAGGTGACCAAGGTTGGGAGCTAAATATTCAGGGTTATTTAACATTTCGGAAGGATAGGAAAAAAAGGTAAAGGTGGTGGGGTAGCTCTGTTAATAAAGGATGAAATTGGTATAATAGTGAGAAATGATCTTGGCTCAGAAGATCAAGATGTCGAGTGGAGGTAAGAAATAGCAAGGGAAAGAAATCACTGGTGGGAGTAGTATATAGGCCCCCTAACAGTAGCTACACTGTCGGGCAAAATATTAATCAGGAAATAAGGGGGCTTGTAAAAAAGGTAATGCAATAATCATGGGCGATTTTAACTTTCACATAGATTGGACAAATCAAATTGGCAAAAATAGCCCTGAGGAGGAGTTCATGGAGTGTATTCGGGACTGTTTCTTAGACCAATACGTCGGGGAACCAACCAGGGAACAGGCCATTTATGATCTGGTAATGGGTAACGAAACAGGATTAATTAATGATCTCAAAGTAAAGGATCCCTTGGGAAACAGTGATCATAACATGATAGAATTTCACATCCAGTTTGAGAGCGAGGATCTTGGGTCTGAAACTACTGTATTAAACTTAAATAAGGGCAATTATAAAGGAATGAGGGTGGAATTGGCTAAAGTGGACTGGGTAAACAGATTAGATGGTATGATGGTGGATAAGCAGTGGCAAACATTTAAAAAGATATTTTATGACTCGCAACAAAAATATATCCCTGTGAGGAGGAAAGAGTCCACAAAAAGGGTGAACCAACCATGGCTAACTAAGGAAGTCAAGGATGGTATCAGGTTAAAAGAAAAAGTATACAACATGGCAAAGATTACTGGTAAGCCTGAAGATTGGGAAAACTTTAAAAACCAGCAAAGAATGACTAAAAGAATAATAAAGAGGGAGAAAATAAATGATGAGAGTAAACGAGCAAGAAATATAAAAACTGACAGTAAAAGCTTCTACAAGTATATAAAAAGGAAGAGGGTAGCTAAAGTAAACATTGGTCCCTTAGAGGATGAGACTGGGGAAATAATAATGGAAAACAAGGAAATGGCAGAGGAATTGAACAGATATTTTGTATCTGTCTTCACAGCAGATAATAATATACCAATAATAGCAGAAAATCAAGGGGCAAAGGGGAGGGAGGAACTAAAAACAATCACTATCACTAGAGAAAAAGTACGAGGTAAACTAATGGGTCTAAAGGCTGACAAGTCCCCTGGACCTGATGGCTTGCATCCGAGGGTCTTAAAGGAAGTGGCGACAGAGATAGTGGATGCATTGGTTGTAATCTTCCAGAATTCACTAGATTCTGGAAAGGTCCCAGCGGATTGGAAAACCGCAAACGTAACACCCGTATTCAAGAAGGGAGTGAAACCGAAAGCAGGTAACTATAGACCAGTTAGCCTAACATCTGTCATTGGGAAAATGCTAGAATCCATTATTAAGGAAGTAGTAGCAGGACATTTGGAGACTCATAACATC
>NC_090325.1:458683-478683 GCF_035084215.1 Heptranchias perlo | reverse complement strand
TGCTCTCTGATTTTTCCTGCCAAAGTGCATAACCTCACATTTTCCAATATTGTATTGCATCTGCCAAATCTCCGCCCACTCACCCAGCCTGTCTATATCCCCTTGTAGGTTTTTTATGTCCTCCTCACTCTCCACTTTCCCTCCCATCTTTGTATCATCTGCAAACTTTGATATGTTACACTCGGTCCCCTCCTCCAAATCGTTAATATAGATTGTAAAGAGTTCGGGACCCAGCACCGACCCCTGCGGAACACCACTGGCGACTGGTTGCCAGTCCGAGAATGAACCATTTATCCCAACTCTCTGCTTCCTGTTAGATAACCAATCCTCCATCCATGCCAGAATAATACCCCCAATCCAGTGATTCTTTATCTTGAGCAATAATCTTTTATGTGGCACCTTGTCGAATGCCTTCTGGAAGTCCAAATACACTACGTCCACTGGTTCCCCTTTATCCACCCTGTACGTTATGTCCTCAAAGAACTCAAGCAAATTTGTCAGACATGACTTCCCCTTCATAAAGTCATGCTGACTTTGTCCTATTAAATTATGTTTATCCAAATAATCTGCTAATGTCTCCTCAATAATAGACTCCAAAATTTTACCCACCACAGATGTTAGGCTAACTGGTCTATAATTTCCAGCCTTCTGCCTACTACCCTTTATAAATAAGGGTGTTACATTAGCAGTTTTCCAATCTGTCGGGACCTTTGCCGAGTCCAGAGAATTTTGGAAAATTATTACCAAAGCATCCACAATCCCGACTGCCACTTCCCTCAAGACCCTGGGATGGAAGCCATCAGGTCCAGGGGATTTATCCGCCTTGAGTCCCATTAATTTACTGAGTACCAATTCCTTTGTGATTTTAATCGTATTTAGCTTCTCCCCACCGAGAGCCCCCTGTTTGTCCAGTGTTGGGATATTCTTAGTGTCCTCTACCGTAAAGACTGAAACAAAATATTTGTTCAGCATTTTTGCCATCTCCATGTTTCCCACCATTAATTTCCCGGTCTCCTCCTCTAAGGGACCTACGTTTGCCTTAGCCACCCTTTTTCTTTTTATATAACTGTAGAAACTCTTGCTATCTGTTTTTATATTTTTTGCTAATTTATTTTCATAATCTATCTTCCCTTTCTTAATCAATCCTTTCGTTACTTTTTGCTGTCGTTTGAAGACTTCCCAATCTTCTATCCTCCCACTAATTTTGGCTACCTTATATGTCCTTGTTTTTAGTCGGATACTATCCTTAATTTCTTTACTTAGCCACGGATGGCTGTCATTTCTTTTACACCCTTTTTTCCTCAGTGGAATATTTTTTTTTTGAAAGTTGTAAAATAACTCCTTGAATGAACACCACTGCTCATGTACCGTCTTACCCTTTAATCTATTTTCCCAGTCCACTTTAATCAATTCCGCTCTCATACCATCATAGTCTCCTTTATTCAAGCTCAGTACGCTTGTTTGAGAACCAACCTTCTCACCCTCTAATTGGATATGGAATGTAACCATGTTATGGTCACTCGTTCCAAGGGGATCCTTAACTAGGACATTATTAATTAATCCTGGCTCATTACACAGGACCAGGTCCAAGGTTGCCTGCCCCCTTGTAGGATCAGTTACATACTGCTCAAAAAATCCATCCCTAATACACTCAATAAACTCTTCCTCAAGGCTGCCCTGCCCAATTTGATTTGTCCAGTTAATATGATAGTTAAAATCCCCCATAATTATAGCTGTTCCCTTATTACATGCCCCAACTATTTCCTGATCAATACTTCTTCAGCAGAGTTGCAACTATTAGGAGGCCTATATACTACGCCCACTCGTGTTTTTTTCCCCTTATTATTCCTTATCTCTACCCAAACTGTTTCATTATCCTGGTCCTTTGTCCCAATATCATTTCTCTGTATTACAGTGATTCCTTCCTTTATTAACTTAGCCACCCCACCTCCCCTTCCTTCCTGCCTGTCCTTCCTGATTGTTAAATACCCTGGCATATTTAATTCCCAGTCGTTGTCACCCTGCAGCTATGTTTCTGTAATGGCCACAAGATCATACCCATACGTAGTTATTTGTGCCGTTAACTCGTCCATTTTGTTATGAATGCTACGTGCATTCAGATAAAGAACTTTCAAATATGTTTTGTGACACTTAGTTCCTGCTTTTTCCTTTTTTAACACTTTACCTTTTACTCCATACCTTCTGTCCCTTCCTGACACACTTTCCTCTGTCTCCCTGCTCAGGTTCCCAACCCCCTGCCACAGCTTTGATGCTGGGTTAATCGCCTTACGCCTTCTAGTTTTTATTTTATCTGTCGTGCCTAAAGTACACTTTCTTTCCGCTGCTCTACGCTTTTCCCTTTCACTTGTTCTTGAACAACTGTTTGTACTGTTTGTATTGTAGATTTCCCCTGGGTCTTCCCCTCTCTTCCTGCTCTTAAATTTATTCCCTTCTGACTCCCCACTCAGGTTCCCATCCCCCTGCCACTCTAGTTTAAACCTTCCCCAACAGCACGAGCAAACACCCCCGCGAGGACATTGGTCCCGGTCCTGCTCGGGTGTAACCCGTCCCGCTTGTCCAGGTCCCACCTTCCCCAGAACTAGTCCCAATGTCCCAGGAATCTAAATCCCTCCCTCCTACACCATCCCTGCAGCCACGCATTCATCCTGTCTATTCTCCTGTTCCTATACTCACTAGCACGTGGCACTGGGAGTAATCCTGAGATCACTACCTTTTAAGTCCTGCTTTTTAATTTATCTCCTAACTCCTTAAATTCACCTTGCAGGACTTCATCCCTATTTTTACCTATGTCGTTGGCACCGATATGGACCACGACTACTGGCTGTTCACCCTCCCCCTCCAGAATGCCCTGCAGCCGCTCCGTGACATCCTTGACCCGAGCACCAGGGAGGCAACATACCATCCTGGAGTCACGTTTGCGGCCGCAGAAACGCCTATCTGTTCCCCTTACAATCAAATCCCCTCTCACTATGGCCCTGCCACTCTTCTTTTTTTTTTATATTCGTTCACGGGATGTGGGCATCGCTGGCGAGGCCGGCATTTATTGCCCATCCCTAATTGCCCTTGAGAAGGTGGTGGTGAGCCGCCTTCTTGAACCGCTGCAGTCCGTGTTGTGAAGGTTCTCCCACAGTGCTGTTAGGAAGGGAGTTCCAGGATTTTGACCCAGCGACAATGAAGGAACGGCGATATATTTCCAAGTCGGGATGGTGTGTGACTTGGAGGGGAACGTGCAGGTGGTGTTGTTCCCATGTGCCTGCTGCTCTTGTCCTTCTAGGTGGTAGAGGTCGCGGGTTTGGGAGGTGCTGTCGAAGAAGCCTTGGCGAGTTGCTGCAGTGCATCCTGTGGATGGTACACACTGCAGCCACAGTGCGCCGGTGGTGAAGGGAGTGAATGTTTAGGGTGGTGGATGGG
This sequence comes from Heptranchias perlo, assembly GCF_035084215.1. Classification (NCBI taxonomy): domain Eukaryota; kingdom Metazoa; phylum Chordata; class Chondrichthyes; order Hexanchiformes; family Hexanchidae; genus Heptranchias; species Heptranchias perlo. The sequence goes on along the minus strand of NC_090325.1, from coordinate 475,251 downwards.
GTGCCAATCAAGCGGGCTGCTTTATCTTGGATGGTGTCGAGCTTCTTGAGTGTTGTTGGAGCTGCACTCATCCAGGCAAGTGGAGAGTATTCCATCACACTCCTGACTTGTGCCTTGTAGATGGTGGAAAGGCTTTGGGGAGTCAGGAGGTGAGTCACTCGCCGCAGAATACCCAGCCTCTGACCTGCTCTCGTAGCCACAGTATTTATATGGCTGGTCCAGTTAAGTTTCTGGTCAATGGTGACCCCAAGGATGTTGATGGTGGGGGATTTGGCGATGGTAATGCCGTTGAATGTCAAGGGGAGGTGGTTAGACTCTCTCTTGTTGGAGATGGTCATTGCCTGGCACTTATCTGGCGCGAATGTTACTTGCCACTTATGAGCCCAAGCCTGGATGTTGTCCAGGTCTTGCTGCATGCAGGCTCGGACTGCTTCATTATCTGAGGGGTTGCGAATGGAACTGAACACTGTGCAGTCATCAGCGAACATCCCCATTTCTGACCTTATGATGGAGGGAAGGTCATTGATGAAGCAGCTGAAGATGGTTGGGCCGAGGACACTGCCCTGAGGAACTCCTGCAGCAATGCCCTGGGGCTGAGATGATTGGCCTCCAACAACCACTACCATCTTCCTTTGTGCTAGGTATGACTCCAGCCACTGGAGAGTTTTCCCCCTGATTCCCATTGACTTCAATTTTACTAGGGCTCCTTGGTGCCACACTCGGTCAAATGCTGCCTTGATGTCAAGGGCAGTCACTCTCACCTCACCTCTGGAATTCAGCTCTTTTGTCCATGTTTGGACCAAGGCTGTAATGAGGTCTGGAGCCGAGTGGTCCTGGCGGAACCCAAACTGAGCATCGGCGAGCAGGTTATTGGTGAGTAAGTGCCGCTTGATAGCACTGTCGACGACACCTTCCATCACTTTGCTGATGATTGAGAGTAGACTGATGGGGCGGTAATTGGCCGGATTGGATTTGTCCTGCTTTTTGTGGACAGGACATACCTGGGCAATTTTCCACATTGTCGGGTAGATGCCAGTGTTGTAGCTGTACTGGAACAGCTTGGCTAGAGGCGCAGCTAGTTCTGGAGCACAAGTCTTCAGCACTACAGCTGGGATGTTGTCGGGGCCCATAGCCTTTGCTGTATCCAGTGCACTCAGCCGTTTCTTGATATCACGTGGAGTGAATCGAATTGGCCGAAGACTGGCTTCCGTGATGGTGGGGATATCGGGAGGAGGCCGAGATGGATCATCCACTCGGCACTTCTGGCTGAAGATGGTTGCAAATGCTTCAGCCTTGTCTTTTGCACTCACGTGCTGGACTCCGCCATCATTGAGAATGGGGATGTTTGCAGAGCCTCCTCCTCCCGTTAGTTGTTTAATTGTCCACCACCATTCACGACTGGATGTGGCAGGACTGCAGAGCTTTGATCTGATCCGTTGGTTGTGGAATCGCTTAGCTCTGTCTATAGCATATTGCTTCCGCTGTTTAGCATGCATGTGGTCCTGAGTTGTAGCTTCACCAGGTTGGCACCTCATTTTTAGGTACGCCTGGTGCTGTTCCTGGCATGCTCTTCTACACTCCTCATTGAACCAGGGTTGATCCCCTGGCTTGTTGGTAATGGTAGAGTGAGGAATATGCCAGGCCATGAGGTTACAGATTGTGCTGGAATACAATTCTGCTGCTGCTGATGGCCCACAGCGCCTCATGGATGCCCAGTTTTGAGCTGCTAGATCTGTTCTGAATCTATCCCATTTAGCACGGTGGTAGTGCCACACAACACGTTGGATGGTGTCCTCAGTGCGAAGACGGGATTTCATCTCCACGAGGACTGTGCGGTGGTCACTCCTACCAATACTGTCATGGACAGATGCATTTGCGACAGGTAGATTGGTGAGGACGAGGTCAAGTAAGTTTTTCCCTCGTGTTGGTTCGCTCACCACCTGCCGCAGGCCCAGTCTAGCAGCTATGTCCTTCAGGACTCGGCCAGCTCGGTCAGTAGTGGTGCTACCGAGCCACTCTTGGTGATGGACATTGAAGTCCCCCACCCAGAGTACATTTTGTGCCCTTGCTACCCTCAGTGCTTCCTCCAAGTGGTGCTCAACATGGAGGAGGACTGATTCATCAGCTGAGGGAGGACGGTAGGTGGTAATCAGCAGGAGGTTTCCTTGCCCATGTTTGACCTGATGCCATGAGATTTCATGGGGTCCAGAGTCAATGTTGAGGACTCCCAGGGCCACTCCCTCCTGACTGTATATCACTGTACCACCACCTCTGGTGGGTCTGTCCTGCCGGTGGGACAGGACATACCCAGGGATGGTGATGGAAGAGTCTGGGACGTTGGCTGAAAGGTGTGATTCTGTGAGTATGGCTATGTCAGGCTGTTGCTTGACTAGTCTGTGGGACAGCTCTCCCAACTTTGGCACAAGTCCCCAGATGTTAGTAAGGAGGACCTTGCAGGGTCGACTGGGCTTGGTGTTTTGCCGTTGTCGTGTCCGGTGCCGAGTGGTCCGATGCCGGGTGGTCCGTCCGGTTTTATTCTTATTATGACTTTTTGTAGCGAGATTTTACAACTGAGTGGCTTGCTAGGCCATTTCAGAGGGCAATTAAGAATCAACCACATTGCTGTGGGTCTTCCTCCCCTCCTGTGCAGCAGAGCCACCCGTGGTGCCCCGAACCTGGCTCTTGCTGCATTCCCCTGATAAGCCATCTCCCCCAACAGTATCCAAAGCAGAATATCTGTTTGAGAGGGAGATGGCCCCAGGGGACTCCTGCTCGAACTGCCTCGTCCTTTTACTCTGCCTGGCGGTCACCCATTTCCTTTCTGCCTGCGTAAACATCTGGGGACTTGTGCCAAAATTGGGAGAGCTGTCCCACAGACTAGTCAAGCAACAGCCTGACATAGCCATACTCACACAATCATACCTTTCAGCCAACGTCCCAGACTCTTCCATCACCATTCCTGGGTATGTCCTGTCCCACCGGCAGGACAGACCCACCAGAGGTGGCGGTACAGTGATATACAGTCAGGAGGGAGTGGCCCTGGGAGTCCTCAACATTGACTCTGGACCCCATTAAATCTCATGGCATCAGGTCAAACATGGGCAAGGAAACCTCCTGCTGATTACCACCTACCGCCCTCCCTCAGCTGATGAATCAGTCCTCCTCCATGTTGAGCACCACTTGGAGGAAGCACTGAGGGTAGCAAGGGCACAGAATGTACTGTGGGTGGGGGACTTCAATGTCCATCACCAAGAGTGGCTCGGTAGCACCACTACTGACCGAGCTGGCCGAGTCCTGAAGGACATAGCTGTCAGACTGGGCCTGTGGCAGGTGGTGAGCGAACCAACACGAGGGAAAAACTTACTTGACCTCGTCCTCACCAATCTACCTGTCGCAGATGCACCTGTCCATGACAGTATTGGTAGGAGTGACCACCGCACAATCGTCGTGGAGACGAAGTCCCATCTTATAGAATCATAGAATCATAGAAGTTACAACATGGAAACAGGCCCTTCGGCCCAACATGTCCATGTCGCCCAGTTTATACCACTAAGCTCGTCCCAGTTGCCTGCACTTGGCCCATATCCCTCTATACCCATCTTACCCATGTAACTGTCCAAATGCTTTTTAAAAGACAAAATTGTTCCCGCCTCTACTACTGCCTCTGGCAGCTCGTTCCAGACACTCACCACCCTTTGAGTGAAAAAATTGCCCCTCTGGACCCTTTTGTATCTCTCCCCTCTCACCTTAAATCTATGCCCCCTCGTTATAGGCTCCCCTACCTTTGGGAAAAGATTTTGACTATCTACCTTATCTATGCCCCTCATTATTTTATAGACTTCTTTAAGATCACCCCTTAACCTCCTACTCTCCAGGGAAAAAAGTCCCAGTCTGTCTAACCTCTCCCTGTAAGTCAAACCATCAAGTCCCGGTAGCATCCTAGTAAATCTTTTCTGCACTCTTTCCAGTTTAATAATATCCTTTCTATAATAGGGTGACCAGAACTGTACACAGTATTCCAAGTCTGGCCTCACCAATGCCCTGTACAACTTCAACAAGACATCCCAACTCCTGCATTCAATGTTCTGACCAATGAAACCAAACATGCTGAATGCCTTCTTCACCACCCTATCCACCTGTGACTCCACTTTCAAGGAGCTATGAACCTGTACTCCTAGATCTCTTTGTTCTATAACTCTCCCCAACACCCTACCATTAACGGAGTAGGTCCTGGCCCGATTCGATCTCCCAAAATGCATCACCTCACATTTATCTAAATTAAACTCCATCTGCCATTCATCGGCCCACTGGCCCAATTTATCAAGATCCCGTTGCAATCCGAGATAACCTTCTTCACTGTCCACAATGCCACCAATCTTGGTGTCATCTGCAAACTGACAAACCATGCCTCCTAAATTCTCATCCAAATCACACTGAGGACACCATCCAACGTGTTGTGTGGCACTACCACCGTGCTAAATGGGATAGATTCAGAACCGATCTTGCAGCTCAAAACTGGGCATCCATGAGGCGCTGTGGGCCATCAGCAGCAGCAGAATTGTATTCCAGCACAATCTGTAACCTCATGGCCCGGCATATTCCTCACTCCACCATTACCAACAAGCTAGGGGATCAACCCAAAAGCTTAGATGAGCCTAGAAAGTGCAGGGGTGAAATTAAAAAGGAAATTAGGAAAGCAAAGAGGGCATGAAAAAATATTAGCAGGTAAAATCAAAGAAAACCCATAGATGTTTTATAAATACACTAAGAGCAAGAGGATAATTAAGGAAAGAGTCGGGCCTATTAGAGACAAAAAGGTAAACTATGTGTGGAGGTGGAAGATGTGGGGATGGTTCTTAATGAATACTTTGCATCTGTCTTCACAAAGGAGAGGGATGATACAGGGATTGAAGTTAAGGAGGAGGAGTGTGAAATATTGGATTGGGATAAACATAGTGAGAGAGGAAGTATTAAGGGGATCAGCATCTTTGAAAGTGGATAAATCACCAGGCCCGGATGAAATGTATCCCAGGCTGTTAAAAGAAGCCAGGGAGGAAATAGCGGAGGCTTTAACAATCATTTTCCAAACTTCACTGGATACAGGCGTGGTGCCGGAGGATTGGAGGATTGCTAACGCTGTACCGTTGTTTAAAAAGGGAGCGAGGGATAGACCGAGAAATTCCAGGCCAGTCAGTCAAACCTCGGTGGTGGGCAAATTATTGGAATCAATTGTGAGAGACAGGATAAACTGTCACTTAGAAAGGCCCGGATCCAAGGGAAAGTGGCAAATTGGATCCAAAATTGTCTCAGTGGCAGGAAGCAAAGGGTAATGGTCGACGGGTGTTTTTGTGACTGGAAGGCTGTTTCCAGTGGGGTTCTGCAGGGCTCAGTACTGGGTCCCTTGCTTTTTGTGGTATATATTAATGATTTGGACTTAAACGTAGGGGGCATGATTAAGAAATTTGCAGATGACACAAAGATAGGCCGTGTGGTTGATAGTGAGGAGGAAAGCTGCAGACTGCAGGAAGATATCAATGGACTGGTCAGGTGGGCAGAAAAGTGGCAAATGGAGTTCAATCCGGAGAAGTGTGAGGTAATGCATTTGGGGAGAGCAAACAAGGCAAGGGAATACACAATAAATGGGAGGATACTGAGAGGTGTAGAGGAAGTGAGGGACCTTGGAGTGCATGTCCACAGATCCCTGAAGGTAGCAGGACAGGTTGATAAGGTGGTTAAAAAGGCATAAGGAATACTTTCCTTTATTAGCCGAGGCATAGAATATAAAAGCAGGGAGGTTATGCTGGAACTGTATAAAACACTAGTTAGGCCACAGCTTGAGTACTGAGCACAGTTCTGGTCACCACATTACAGGAAGGATGTGATTGCACTCGAGAGGGTGCAGAGGAGATTTACGGGGATGTTGCCAGGACTGGAGAATTTTAGCTATGAGGAAAGATTGGATTGGCTGGGGTTGTTTTCCTTGGAACAGAGGAGGCTGAGGGGAGATTTAATTGAGGTGTATAAAATTATGAGGGGCCCAGATAGAGAGGATAGGAAGGACCTATTTCTCTTAGCAGAGAGGTCAATAACCAGGAGGCATAGATTTAAAGTGATTGGTAGAAGGATTAGAGGGGAGCTGAGGAGAAATGTTTTCACCCAGAGGGTGGTGGGAGTCTGGAACTCACTGCCTGAAAGGATGGTCGAGACAGAAACCCTCAACTCATTTATAAAATCCCTGGATGTGCCCCTGAAGAGCCGTGACCTGCAGGGCTACGGACCAAGTGCGGGAAAGTGGGATGAGGCTGGGTGACTCGTTTCTCAGCCGGTGCAGACACAATGGGCCGAATGGTCTCCTCCTGTGCCGTAAAGTTTCTATGATTCGAGGGGGAGGCCATTTGGCCCATCGAGCCTGTGTCGGCTCTTTGAAAGAGCAATCCAGCTGGTCCCACACCCCACCCTTTCCCCATAGCCTTGTAAATTATTCCGTTCCAAGTACTTATCACTCCCTCCAAGGCCAATATGTCCTTCCGAAGGTGCGGTGCCCAGAACTGCTCACAGTACTCCAGGTGCGGTCTAACCAGGGTTTTGTATAGCTGCAGCATAACTTCTGCCCCCTTGTACTCCAGTCCTCGAGATATAAAGGCCAGCATTCCATTAGCCTTCTTGATTATTTTCTGCACCTGTTCATGACACTTCAATGATCGATGTACCTGAACCCCTAAGTCCCTTTGGACATCCACTGTTTTTAACTTTTTACCATTTAGAAAGTACCCTGTTCTATCCTTTTTTGATCCAAAGTGGATGACCTCACATTTGTCTACATTGAATTCCATTTGCCACAGTTTTGCCCATTCACCTAATCTATCAATATCCCTTTGTAATTTTATGTTTTCATCTACACTGCTTACAATGCTACCAATCTTTGTGTCATCGACAAACTTAGATATGAGACTTTCTATGCCTTCATCTAAGTCGTTAATAAATATTGTGAATAATTGAGGCCCCAAGACAGATCCCTGCGGGACTCCACTAGTCACATCCTGCCAATGTGAGTACCTTCCCATTATCCCTACTCTCTGTCGCCTTTCGCTCAGCCAACTTCCTAACCAAGTCCATACTTTTCCCTCGATTCCATGGGCTTCTATCTTAGCTAACAGTCTCTTATGTGGGACCTTATCAAATGCCTTCTGGAAGTCCATATAAATAACATCCATTGACATTCCCCTGTCCACTACTTTAGTCACCTCTTCAAAAAATTCAATCAGGTTTGTCAGGCACGACCTACCTTTCACAAATCCATGCTGGCTCTCTCTGATTAACTGAAAATTCTCGAGGTGTTCAGTCACCCTATCTTTAATTATAGACTCCAGCATTTTCCCCACAACAGATGTTAGGCTAACTGGTCTATAATTCCCCGGTTTCCCTCTCTCTTCTTTCTTAAAAAGCGGAGTGACATGTGCAATTTTCCAATCTAGAGGGACAGTTCCTGAATCTCGAGAACTTTGAAAGATTATAGTTAGGGCATCTGCAATGTGCTCACCTACTTCCTTTAAAACCCTGGGATGGAAACCATCTGGTCCTGGGGATTTGTCACTCTTTAGTGCGATTATTTTCTTCATTACTGTTGCTTTACTGATGTTAATTTTATCGAGTCCCTGTCCCCGATTCATTATAAGTTTTCTTGGGATTTCCGGCATGCTATCCTCTTTTTCCACAGTAAATACTGACGCAAAGTAATCGTTCAACATGTCCGCCATTTCCCCATTGTCAATGACAATATCCCCACTTTCAGTTTTTAAGGGGCCAACACTGCTCCTGATCACCCTCTTTTTCCCAATATAACTCTAAAAGTTCTTTGTATTGGTTTTGATATCCCTTGCAAGTTTCTTTTCATACTCTCTTCTTGTAGCTCTTACTGTCTGTTTTGTGACCCTTTGTTGATCTTTGTATCTTTCCCACTCGCCATTTTGTATGCCCTTTCCTTATGTCTTATACTCTCCCTTACCTCTTTAGTTGTCCATGGCTGGTTTTTTTGGCAAGTAGAGTTCTTGCCCCTCAGGGGTATAAACCGATTCTGTATCACGTTAAATGTTTCTTTAAACATTTCCCACTGATCATCAGTCGTTTTACCCATTAACAGATTTGCCCAGTTTACTGTGGACAGTCTCTGTCTCATCCCATTGAAGTCGGCCTTACCCAAGTCTGGAATCTTAGCAGCTGATTCACTTTTTTCCCTTGCAAACACTACATTGAACTCTTGTAAACAATTTTACAACACCAAGTTATAGTCCAGCAATTTTATTTTAAATTCACAAGCTTTCGGAGGCTTCCTCCTTCCTCAGGTGAACGATGTGGAAATGAAATCCTCGAAATGAAATCGCATTTATACATCACAGAACAATGCTTGGTGATTACAGACAGTTTTTTCAACTGCCCGTTGCCAAGGCAATCAGTGTGCAGACAGACAGGTGTTACCTGCAAGGTCTCCGAATATACAAATCACCAAAAAAAAACAACAAACAAAAAAAAACAGAGATAGAGAGGTAGAAACATAGAAAAGACAGCAACTGACCCGTTATATTAAAAACAGATAACATTTGTTCGCTGGTGGGGTAACGTGTAGCGTGACATGAACCCAAGATCCCGGTTGAGGCCGTCCTCATGGGTGCGGAACTTGGCTATCAATTTCTGCTCGACGATTTTGCGTTGTCGTGTGTCTCGAAGGCCGCCTTGGAGTACGCTTACCCGAAGGTCGGTGGATGAATGTCCATGACTGCTGAAGTGTTCCCCGACTGGGAGGGAACCCTCCTGTTTGGCGATTGTTGCGCGGTGTCCGTTCATCCGTTGTCGCAGCGTCTGCATGGTCTCGCCAATGTACCATGCTCTGGGGCATCCTTTCCTGCAACGTATGAGGTAGACAACGTTGGCCGAGTCACAGGAGTATGAACCATGCACCTGGTGGGTGGTGTCCTCTCGTGTGATGGTGGTATCTGTGTCGATGATCTGGCATGTCTTGCAGAGGTTGCCGTGGCAGGGTTGTGTGGCGTCGTGGACGCTGTTCTCCTGAAGGCTGGGTAACTTGCTGCGAACGATGGTCTGTTTGAGGTTGGGTGGCTGTTTAAAGGCGAGTCGTGGAGGTGTGGGGATGGCCATAGCGAGGTGTTCGTCGTCATTGATGACATGTTGAAGGCTGCGGAGAACATGGCGTAGTTTCTCCGCTCCAGGGAAGTACTGGATGACAAAGGGTACTCTGTTGGTTGCGTCCCGTGTTAGTCTCCTGAGGAGGTCTATGCGATTTTTTGCTGTGGCCCGTCGGAACTGTCGATCGATGAGTCGAGCGTCATATCCCGTTCTTACGAGGGCGTCTTTCAGCGTCTGTAGGTGTCCATCGCGTTCCTCCTTGTCTGAGCAGACCCTGTGTATTCGCAGGGCCTGTCCATAGGGGATGGCCTCTTTGACGTGGTTAGGGTGGAAGCTGGAGAAGTGGAGCATCGTGAGGTTGTCCGTGGGCTTGCGGTCGAGTGAGGTGCTGAGGTGCCCGTCTTTGATGGAGATTCGTGTGTCCAAGAATGAAATCGATTCTAGCACCGATTCTATACAATCTCGCACTTCAGAGCTGCTGCCAGGGCTCCTATACACAACTCCCACTATAGTCTCAGATCCTTTCCTATTTCTCAATTCAACCCATAAGGTCTCTGTTGGCTGCTTACCTCTCGTTATATCCTCCTTTATCATTGAAGTGATTTCATCTCTAATCATTAAGGCTACTCCTCCCCCTCTTCCATTTTCCCTATCTCTCCTGTAGACCTTATAACCTGGTATATTTAGTTCCCAATCCTGACCATCCTGCAGCCATGTCTCAGTAATAGCTATCATGTCATACCCTCCAATTTGAATTTGAACCTGTAGTTCATTTAATTTATTCCTTATACTCCGTGCATTTGTATATAGAACTCTTAGTTGGGACACACACCCGAGCCTGACCTTCAGCTTTGATGCTGGGTTATGCCTTCTAGTTTTCACTTTATCTGTAGTGTCTAAAGTACACTTTCTTTCTGCTGCTCTACGCTTTTCCCTTTCACTTGTTCTTGAACAACTGTTTGTACTATTTGTATTGTAAATTCCCCCTGGGTCTTCCCCTCTCTTGCTGCTCTCAACTTTACTCCCTTCTGACTCCCCACTCAGGTTCCCATCCCCCTGCCACTCTAATTTAAACCTTCCCCAACAGCACTAGCAAACACCCCCGCGAGGACATTGGTCCCGGTCCTGCTCGGGTGTAACCCGTCCCGCTTGTGCAGGTCCCACCTTCCCCAGAACCGGTCCCAATGTCCCAGGGTTGATCCCCTGGCTTGTTGGTAATGGTAGAGTGAGGAATATGCTGGGCCATGAGGTTACAGATTGTGCTGGAATACAATTCTTCTGCTGATGGCCCACAGCACCTCATGGATGCCCAGTTTTGAGCTGCTAGATCTGTTCTGAATCTATCCCATTTAGCACGGTGGTAGTGCCACACAACACGTTGGATGGTGTCCTCAGATTGAAGATAGGATCGTGTCTCCACGAGGACTGTGCGGTGGTCACTCCTACCAATACTGTCATGGACAGATGCATTTGCGACAGGTCGATTGGTGAGGACGAGGTCAAGTAAGTTTCTCCCTCCTGTTGGTTCGCTCACCACCTGCCACAGGCCCAGTCTGGTAGCTATGGCCTTCAGGACTCGGCCAGCTCGGTCAGTAGTGGTGCTCCCGAGCCACTCTTGGTGATGGACATTGAAGTCCCCCACCCAGAGTACATTCTGTGCCCTTGTTACCCTCAGTGCTTCCTCCAAGTGGTGCTCAACATGGAGGAGGACTGATTCATCAGCTGAGGGAGGGCGGTAGGTGGTAATCAGCAGGAGGTTTCCTTGCCCATGTTTGACCTGATGCCATGAGATTTCATGTGGTCCAGAGTCAATGTTGAGGACTCCCAGAGCCACTCCCTCCTGACTGTATATCACTGTACCACCACCTCTGGTGGGTCTGTCCTGCCGGTGGGACTGGACATACCCAGGGATGGTGATGGAAGAGTCTGGGACGTTGGCTGAAAGGTATGTTTCTGTGAGTATGGCGATGTCAGGCTGTTGCTTGACTAGTCTGTGTGAAAGCTCTCCCAATTTTGGCACAAGCCCCTCAGATGTTAGTGAGGAGGACTTTGCAGGGTCGACTGGGCTTGGTTTGCCTTTGTCGTGTCCGGTGCCTGGTGGTCCGTCCTCACACTTCTCCGGATTGAACTCCATTTGCCACTTTTCTGCCCACCTGACCAGTTCATTGATATCTTCCTGCAGTCTACAGCTTTCCTCCTCACTATCAACCACACAGCCAATTTTTGTATCATTTGCAAACTTCTTGATCAAGCCCCCCACATTCAAGTCCAAATCGTTAATGTATACCAGAAAAAGCAAAGGACCCAGTACCGAGCCCTGCGGAACCCCACTGGAAACAGCCTTCCAGTCACAAAAACACCCGTCAACCATTACCCTTTGCTTCCTGCCATTGAGACAATCTTGGATCCAATTTGCCACTTTCCCTTGGATCCCATGGGCCTTTACTTTTTTGACCAATCTGCCATGTGGGACCTTGTCTAAAGTCTTGCTAAAATCCACGTAGACTACATCAGTTATGCTCCCCTCATCGACCCTCCTTGTCACCTCAAAAAATTCAATCAAGTTCGTCGGACACGACCTCCTCTTAACAAATCCGTGCTGACTGTCCTTGATTAGTCCGTGCCTTTCTCAATGACAGTTTATCCTGTCCCACACAATTGATTCCAATAATTTGCCCACCACCGAGGTGAGATTGACTGGCCTGGAATTACTCGGTCTGTCCCTCGCTCCCTTTTTAAACAACGGTACAACGTTAGCAGTCCTCCAATCCTCCGGCACCACGCCTGTATCCAGTGAAGTTTGGAAAATGATGGTCAGAGCCTCCGCTATTACCTCCCTGGCTTCTCTTAACAGCCTGGGATACATTTCATCCGGGCCTGGCGATTTATCCACTTTCGAAGATGCTGATCCCCTTAATATTTCCTCTCTCACTATGTTTATCCCAATCCAATATTTCACACTCCTCCTCCTTAACTTCAATCCCTGTATCATCCCTCTCCTGTGCTGTATCTTTCTCACAGGTGACAAGAGCCCAGCTAATCAAAAAAAAACCTTTTTTTATCTCTCTCTATCTCTTCCTTTTTTGTTTCTATTGTGGACAGTGGTGAGGGAATGGGGCAATGGGATTCGTTTTGGTTTGGTCCAACAAAGAGCTGGCACTGCCACAATGGGCTGAATGGCCTCCGTGCCATTTGATCGATGCCTCTTACTCACTGGGTGCATATTGATGGGTATTGGGGGGGGTGTGTGTCCAGGGGCAGCACTAGTGAGGTGTGTGTGTACAGGGACAGCACTAGTGAGGTGTGTGTGTCCAGGGGCAGCACGAGTGAGGTGTGTGTGTACAGGGACAGCATGAGTGAGGTGTGTGTGTCCGGGGGCAGCACGAGTGAGGTGTGTGTGTACAGGGACAGCACTAGTGAGGTGTGTGTCTACAGGGACAGCACTAGTGAGGTGTGTGTGTACAGGTACAGCACGAGTGAAGTGTGTGTGTACAGGGGCAGCACTAGTGAGGTGTGTGTGTCCAGGGGCAGCACGAGTGAGGTGTGTGTGTACAGGGACAGCACTAGTGAGGTGTGTGTGTACAGGGACAGCACTAGTGAGGTGTGTGTGTACAGGGACAGCACTAGTGAAGTGTGTGTGTACAGGGTCAGCACTAGTGAGGTGTGTGTGTCCAGGGGCAGCACGAGTGAGGTGTGTGTGTACAGGGACAGCACTAGTGAGGTGTGTGTGTCCAGGGACAGCACTAGTGAAGTGTGTGTGTGTGTACAGGGGCAGCACTAGTGAGGTGTGTGTGTCCAGGGACAGCACTAGTGAAGTGTGTGTGTGTACAGGGACAGCACCAGTGAGGTATGTGTGTACAGGGACAGCACCAGTGAGGTGTGTGTGTACAGGGGCAGCACTCGTGAGGTGTGTGTGTACAGGGACAGCACTAGTGAAGTGTGTGTGTGTACAGGGACAGCACTAGTGAGGTGTGTGTGTACAGGGACAGCACTAGTGAAGTGTGTGTGTGTACAGGGACAGCACTAGTGAAGTGTGTGTGTGTACAGGGGCAGCACTAGTGAGGTGTGTGTGTCCAGGGACAGCACTAGTGAAGTGTGTGTGTGTACAGGGACAGCACTAGTGAGGTGTGTGTGTACAGGGACAGCACCAGTGAGGTGTGTGTGTACAGGGACAGCACTCGTGAAGTGTGTGTGTACAGGGACAGCACTAGTGAGGTGTGTGTGTACAGGGACAGCACCAGTGAGGTGTGTGTGTACAGGGACAGCACTCGTGAAGTGTGTGTGTACAGGGACAGCACTAGTGAGGTGTGTGTGTACAGGGACAGCACTAGTGAGGTGTGTGTGTCCAGGGACAGCACTAGTGAGGTGTGTGTGTACAGGGACAGCACTAGTGAGGTGTGTGTGTACAGGGACAGCACCAGTGAGGTGTGTGTGTACAGGGGCAGCACTCGTGAGGTGTGTGTGTACAGGGACAGCACTAGTGAAGTGTGTGTGTGTACAGGGACAGCACTAGTGAGGTGTGTGTGTACAGGGACAGCACTAGTGAAGTGTGTGTGTGTACAGGGACAGCACTAGTGAGGTGTGTGTGTCCAGGGACAGCACTAGTGAAGTGTGTGTGTGTGTACAGGGGCAGCACTAGTGAGGTGTGTGTGTCCAGGGACAGCACTAGTGAAGTGTGTGTGTGTACAGGGACAGCACCAGTGAGGTATGTGTGTACAGGGACAGCACCAGTGAGGTGTGTGTGTACAGGGGCAGCACTCGTGAGGTGTGTGTGTACAGGGACAGCACTAGTGAAGTGTGTGTGTGTACAGGGACAGCACTAGTGAGGTGTGTGTGTACAGGGACAGCACTAGTGAAGTGTGTGTGTGTACAGGGACAGCACTAGTGAAGTGTGTGTGTGTACAGGGGCAGCACTAGTGAGGTGTGTGTGTCCAGGGACAGCACTAGTGAAGTGTGTGTGTGTACAGGGACAGCACTAGTGAGGTGTGTGTGTACAGGGACAGCACCAGTGAGGTGTGTGTGTACAGGGACAGCACTCGTGAAGTGTGTGTGTACAGGGACAGCACTAGTGAGGTGTGTGTGTACAGGGACAGCACCAGTGAGGTGTGTGTGTACAGGGACAGCACTCGTGAAGTGTGTGTGTACAGGGACAGCACTAGTGAGGTGTGTGTGTACAGGGACAGCACTAGTGAGGTGTGTGTGTACAGGGACAGCACCAGTGAGGTGTGTGTGTACAGGGGCAGCACTCGTGAGGTGTGTGTGTACAGGGACAGCACTAGTGAAGTGTGTGTGTGTACAGGGACAGCACTAGTGAGGTGTGTGTGTACAGGGACAGCACTAGTGAAGTGTGTGTGTGTACAGGGACAGCACTAGTGAAGTGTGTGTGTGTACAGGGGCAGCACTAGTGAGGTGTGTGTGTCCAGGGACAGCACTAGTGAAGTGTGTGTGTGTACAGGGACAGCACTAGTGAGGTGTGTGTGTACAGGGACAGCACCAGTGAGGTGTGTGTGTACAGGGACAGCACTCGTGAAGTGTGTGTGTACAGGGACAGCACTAGTGAGGTGTGTGTGTACAGGGACAGCACCAGTGAGGTGTGTGTGTACAGGGACAGCACTCGTGAAGTGTGTGTGTACAGGGACAGCACTAGTGAGGTGTGTGTGTACAGGGACAGCACTAGTGAGGTGTGTGTGTCCAGGGACAGCACTAGTGAAGTGTGTGTGTACAGGGACAGCACTAGTGAAGTGTGTGTGTACAGGGACAGCACTAGTGAAGTGTGTGTGTACAGGGACAGCACTAGTGAGGTGTGTGTGTACAGAAACAGCACTAGTGAAGTGTGTGTGTACAGGGACAGCACCAGTGAGGTGTGTGTGTACAGGGGCAGCACTAGTGAGGTGTGTGTGTACAGGGACAGCACTAGTGAGGTGTGTGTGTACAGGGACAGCACTAGTGAAGTGTGTGTGTCCAGGGGCAGCACTAGTGAGGTGTGTGTGTACAGGGACAGCACTAGTGAAGTGTGTGTGTACAGAAACAGCACTAGTGAAGTGTGTGTGTACAGGGACAGCACCAGTGAGGTGTGTGTGTACAGGGGCAGCACTAGTGAGGTGTGTGTGTACAGGGACAGCACTAGTGAGGTGTGTGTGTACAGGGACAGCACTAGTGAAGTGTGTGTGTACAGGGACAGCACTAGTGAGGTGTGTGTGTACAGGGACAGCACTAGTGAAGTGTGTGTGTGTACAGGGACAGCACTAGTGAAGGTGTGTGTGTACAGGGGCAGCACTAGTGAGGTGTGTGTGTCCAGGGACAGCACTAGTGAAGTGTGTGTGTGTACAGGGACAGCACTAGTGAGGTGTGTGTGTACAGGGACAGCACCAGTGAGGTGTGTGTGTACAGGGACAGCACTCGTGAAGTGTGTGTGTACAGGGACAGCACTAGTGAGGTGTGTGTGTACAGGGACAGCACTAGTGAGGTGTGTGTGTACAGGGACAGCACTAGTGAAGTGTGTGTGTACAGGGACAGCACCAGTGAGGTGTGTGTGTACAGGGACAGCACTCGTGAAGTGTGTGTGTACAGGGACAGCACTAGTGAGGTGTGTGTGTACAGGGACAGCACTAGTGAGGTGTGTGTGTCCAGGGACAGCACTAGTGAAGTGTGTGTGTACAGGGACAGCACTAGTGAAGTGTGTGTGTACAGGGACAGCACTAGTGAGGTGTGTGTGTACAGGGACAGCACTAGTGAAGTGTGTGTGTACAGGGACAGCACTAGTGAAGTGTGTGTGTACAGAAACAGCACTAGTGAAGTGTGTGTGTACAGGGACAGCACCAGTGAGGTGTGTGTGTACAGGGGCAGCACTAGTGAGGTGTGTGTGTACAGGGACAGCACTAGTGAAGTGTGTGTGTACAGGGGACAGCACCAGTGAGGTGTATGTGTACAGGGACAGCACTAGTGAAGTGTGTGTGTACAGGGACAGCACTCGTGAAGTGTGTGTGTACAGGGACAGCACTAGTGAGGTGTGTGTGTACAGGGACAGCACGTCGTGAAGTGTGTGAGTACAGGGACAGCACTAGTGAGGTATGTGTGTACAGGGACAGCACTCGTGAAGTGTGTGTGTTCAGGGACAGCACTAGTGAAGTGTGTGTGTACAGGGACAGCACTAGTGAGGTATGTGTGTCCAGGGGCAGCACTAGTGAGGTGTGTGTGTACAGGGGCAGCACTAGTGAGGTGTGTGTGTACAGGGGCAGCACTCGTGAAGTGTGTGTGTACAGGGACAGCACTAGTGAAGTGTGTGTGTACAGGGACAGCACTAGTGAGGGTATGTGTGTCCAGGGGCAGCACTAGTGAGGTGTGTGTGTACAGGGACAGCACTAGTGAGGTATGTGTGTCCAGGGGCAGCACTAGTGAGGTGTGTGTGTACAGGGACAGCACTAGTA
>NC_090325.1:324171-451671 GCF_035084215.1 Heptranchias perlo | reverse complement strand
CTCGCTCTCTCTCTGTCGCTCTCGCTCTCTCTCTGTCGCTCTCACTCTCTCTCTGTCGCTCTCGCTCTCTCTCTGTCGCTCTCACTCTCTCTCTGTCGCTCTCGCTCTCTCTCTGTCGCTCTCTCTCTCTCTGTCGCTCTCTCTCTCTCTGTCGCTCTCTCTCTCTCTGTCGCTCTCACTCTCTCTCTGTCGCTCTCTCTCTCTCTGTCGCTCTCTCTCTCTCTGTCGCTCTCGCTCTCTCTCTGTCGCTCTCGCTCTCTCTCTGTCGCTCTCTCTCTCTCTCTCTCTCTCTCTGTCGCTCTCGCTCTCTCTCTGTCGCTCTCGCTCTCTCTCTCTCTCTCTCTCTGTCGCTCTCGCTCTCTCTCTGTCGCTCTCGCTCTCGCTCTCTCTCTCTCTCTCTGTCGCTCTCGCTCTCTCTCTGTCGCTCTCGCTCGCTCTCTGTCACTTTCGCTCTCTCTCTCTCTCTCTCTGTCGCTCTCTCTCTCTCTGTCGCTCTCTCTCTCTCTGTCGCTCTCGCTCTCTCTGTCGCTCTCGCTCTCTCTCTGTCGCTCTCTCTCTCTCTGTCGCTCTCTCTCTCTCTCTGTCGCTCTCGCTCTCTCTCTGTCGCTCTCGCTCTCTCTCTGTCGCTCTCTCTCTCTCTCTCTCTCTCTCTGTCGCTCTCGCTCTCTCTCTGTCGCTCTCGCTCTCTCTCTCTCTCTCTCTCTGTCGCTCTCGCTCTCTCTCTGTCGCTCTCGCTCTCGCTCTCTCTCTCTCTCTCTGTCGCTCTCGCTCTCTCTCTGTCGCTCTCGCTCGCTCTCTGTCACTTTCGCTCTCTCTCTCTCTCTCTCTGTCGCTCTCTCTCTCTCTGTCGCTCTCGCTCTCTCTCTGTCGCTCTCGCTCGCTCTCTGTCACTTTCGCTCTCTCTCTGTCGCTCTCTCTCTCTCTGTCGCTTTCGCTCTCTCTCTGTCGCTCTCGCTCTCTCTCTGTCGCTCTCGCTCGCTCTCTGTCACTTTCGCTCTCTCTCTCTCTCTCTCTGTCGCTCTCTCTCTCTCTGTCGCTCTCGCTCTCTCTCTCTCGCTCTCGCTCGCTCTCTGTCACTTTCGCTCTCTCTCTGTCGCTTTCGCTCTCTCTCTGTCACTTTCGCTCTCTCTCTCTCACTTTCGCTCTCTCTCTGTCGCTTTCGCTCGCTCTCTGTCGCTTTCGCTTGCTCTCTGTCGCTCTCTCTCTCTCTGTCGCTTTCGCTCGCTCTCTGTCGCTTTCGCTCTCTCTGTCGCTCTCTCTCTCTCTGTCGCTTTCGCTCTCTCTCTGTCGCTCTCTCTCTCTCTGTCGCTTTCGCTCTCTCTCTGTCGCTCTCTCTCTCTGTCGCTTTCGCTCTCTCTCTGTCGCTCTCGCTCTCTCTCTGTCGCTCTCACTCTCTCTCTGTCGCTCTCTCTCTCTCTGTCGCTTTCGCTCTCTCTCTGTCGCTTTCGCTCTCTCTCTGTCGCTCTCGCTCTCTCTCTGTCGCTCTCACTCTCTCTCTGTCGCTCTCTCTCTCTCTGTCGCTTTCGCTCTCTCTCTGTCGCTCTCGCTCTCTCTCTGTCGCTCTCGCTCTCTCTCTGTCGCTCTCTCTCTCTCTCTGTCGCTTTCGCTCTCTCTCTGTCGCTCTCTCTCTCTCTGTCGCTTTCGCTCTCTCTCTGTCGCTTTCGCTCTCTCTCTGTCGCTCTCTCTCTCTCTGTCGCTTTCGCTCTCTCTCTGTCGCTCTCTCTCTCTCTGTCGCTTTCGCTCTCTCTCTGTCGCTCTCGCTCTCTCTCTGTCGCTCTCACTCTTGCTCTCGCTCTCTCTCTCTCTGTCGCTTTTGCTCTCTCTGTCGCTCTCTCTCTCTCTGTCGCTCTCGCTCTCTCTCTCGCTCTCGCTCTCTCTGTCGCTTTTGCTCTCTCTCTGTCGCTCTCTCTCTCTCTGTCGCTTTCGCTCTCTCTCTGTCGCTCTCTCTCTCTCTGTCGCTTTCGCTCTCTCTCTGTCGCTCTCTCTCTCTCTGTCGCTTTCGCTCTCTCTCTGTCGCTCTCGCTCTCTCTCTGTCGCTCTCGCTCTTGCTCTCGCTCTCTCTCTCTCTGTCGCTTTTGCTCTCTCTCTGTCGCTCTCTCTCTCTCTGTCGCTCTCGCTCTCTCTCTCGCTCTCGCTCTCTCTGTCGCTTTTGCTCTCTCTCTGTCGCTCTCTCTCTCTCTGTCGCTCTCGCTCTCTCTCTGTCGCTCTCGCTCTCTCTGTCGCTTTCGCTCTCTCTCTGTCGCTCTCTCTCTCTCTGTCGCTCTCGCTCTCTCTCTGTCGCTCTCGCTCTCTCTGTCACTTTCGCTCTCTCTCTGTCACTTTCGCTCTCTCTCTGTCACTTTCGCTCTCTCTCTGTCACTTTCGCTCTCTCTCTGTCACTTTCGCTCTCTCTCTGTCACTTTCGCTCTCTCTCTGTCACTTTCGCTCTCTGTCGCTCTCGCTCTGTCGCTCTCTCTGTCGCTCTCTCTCGCTCTATCGCTCTCGCTCTCTCTCTCTCTCTCTGTCGCTCTCGCTCTCTCTCTCTCTCTGTCGCTCTCTCTCTCGCTCTCTCGCTCTCGCTCTCTCTCTCTCTCTCTGTCGCTCTCGCTCTCTCTCTCTCTCTGTCGCTCTCTCTCTCGCTCGCTCTCTCTCTCCCTCTGTCGCTCTCTCTCTCGCTCGCTCTCTCTCTCGCTCGCTCTCTCTCTCCCTCTGTCGCTCTCTCTCTCGCTCTCTCTCTCGCTCTCTCTGTCGCTCTCTCTCTGTCGCTCTCTCTCTGTCGCTCTCTCTCGCTCTGTCGCTCTCTCTCGCTCTGTCGCTCTCTCTCGCTCTGTCGCTCTCTTGCTCTCTCTCGCTCTCTCTCTGTCGCTCTCGCTCTCTCTCTGTCGCTTTCGCTCTCTCTCTGTCGCTTTTGCTCTCTCTCTGTCACTTTCGCTCTCTCTCTGTCGCTTTCGCTCTCTCTCTGTCGCTTTCGCTCGCTCTCTGTCGCTTTCGCTCGCTCTCTGTCGCTCTCTGTCGCTTTCTCTCTGTCGCTTTCGCTCTCTCTGTCGCTCTCTCTCTCTCTCTGTCGCTCTCGCTCTTGCTCTCGCTCTCTCTGTCGCTTTCGCTCTCTCTCTGTCGCTTTCGCTCTCTCTCTGTCGCTTTCGCTCGCTCTCTGTCGCTCTCTGTCGCTTTCTCTCTGTCGCTTTCTCTCTGTCGCTTTCTCTCTGTCGCTTTCTCTCTGTCGCTTTCTCTCTGTCGCTTTCGCTCTCTGTCGCTCTCGCTCTCTCTGTCGCTCTCGCTCTTGCTCTCGCTCTCTCTCTCTGTCGCTCTCTCTCTGTCGCTTTCGCTCTCTCTCTGTCGCTTTCGCTCGCTCTCTGTCGCTCTCTCTCTGTCGCTTTCGCTCTCTCTCTGTCGCTCTCGCTCTCTCTCTGTCATCTCGCTCTCTCTCTGTCACTTTCGCTCTCTCTCTGTCACTTTCGCTCTCTCTCTGTCACTTTCGCTCTCTCTCTGTCACTTTCGCTCTCTCTCTGTCACTTTCGCTCTCTCTCTGTCACTTTCGCTCTCTCTCTGTCACTTTCGCTCTCTCTCGCTCTGTCGCTCGCTCTGTCGCTCTCTCTCGCTCTGTCGCTCTCGCTCTCTCTCTCTCTCTCTCTCTGTCGCTCTCGCTCTCGCTCTCTCTCTCTCTCTCTGTCGCTCTCGCTCTCGCTCTCTCTCTGTCGCTCTCTCTGTCGCTCTCTCTCTCTCCCTCTCTCGCTCTCTCTCTCGCTCTCTCTCTCGCTCTCTCTCTCGCTCTCTCTATGTCGCTCTCTCTATGTCGCTCTCTCTCTGTCGCTCTCTCTCTCTGTCACTCTCTCTGTCGCTCTCGCTCGCTGTCGCTCTCTCTGTCGCTCTCTCTCGCTCTGTCGCTCTCTCTCTGTCGCTCTCTCTGTCGCTCTCTCTCGCTCTGTCGCTCTCTCTCTCTCTCTCTCGCTCTCTCTCTCGCTCTCTCTCTCGCTCTGTCGCTCTCTCTCTCTCTCTCGCTCTCTCGCTCTCTCTCTCGCTCTGTCGCTCTCTCTCTCTCTCTGTCGCTCTCTCTGTCGCTCTCTCTCTGTCGCTCTCTCTCTGTCGCTCTCTCTCTGTCGCTCTCTCTCTGTCGCTCTCTCTCTCTCTCTCTCTCGCTCTCTCTCTGTCGCTCTCTCTCTCTCTCTCTCTCGCTCTCTCTCTCTCTGTCGCTCTCTCTCTCTGTCGCTCTCTCTCTCTCTGTCGCTCTCTCTCTCTCTGTCGCTCTCTCTCTCTCTCTCTCGCTCTCTCTCTCGCTCTCTCTCGCTCTCGCTCTGTCGCTCTCGCTCTCTCTGTCGCTCTGTCGCTCTCGCTCTCTCTCTCTCTCGCTCTCTCTCTCGCTCTGTCGCTCTCTCTCTCTCTCTCGCTCTCTCTCTCGCTCTGTCGCTCTCTCGCTCTCTCTGTCGCTCTCTCTCTCTCTCTCTCTGTCGCTCTCTCTCTCTGTCGCTCTCTCTCTCTCTCTCTCTGTCGCTCTCTCTCTCTCTCTCTCTGTCGCTCTCTCTCTCTCTCTCTCTCTCGCTCTCTCTCTCTCGCTCTGTCGCTCTCTCTCTCTCTCATAAAAACATAGAAAATAGGAGTAGGCCATTCGGCCCTTCGAGCCTGCTCCCCCATTCAATATGATCATGGCTGATCCTCTATCTCAACACCATATTCCCGCTCTCTCCCCATACCCCTTGATGCCTTTTGTGTCTAGAAATCTATCTCGCTCCTTCTTAAATATATTCAGTGACTTGGCCTCCACAGCCTTCTGTGGGAGAGAATTCCACAGGTTCACCACCCTCTGAGTGAAGAAATTTCTCCTCATCTCAGTCCTAAATGTCCTACCCCATATCCTGAGACTGTGACCCCTCGTTCTGAACCCCCCAGCCAGGGGAAACATCCTCCCTGCATCCAGTCTGTCGAGCCCTGTCAGAATTTTATATGTTTCAATGAGATCCCCTCTCATTCTTCTAAACTCGAGTGAATACAGACCGAGTCGACCCAATCTCTCCTCATACGACAGTCCTGCCATCCCGGAAATCAGTCTGGTGAACCTTCACTGCACTCCCTCTGTGGCAAGGACATCCTTTCTTAGGTAAGGAGACCGAAAGTGCACACAATACTCCAGGTGACAGAGAGAGAAGTCCTGTCTCTCACTCTCTCACTCTCTCTGCCTGTCTCTCTCTCTCTCTCTCTCTTGCTCTCTATCTGTCTCTCTCTCACTCTATCTCTCCCTGTCTCTCTCTCTCTGTCCCTGTCTCTCTCTCTCTGTCCCTGTCTCTCTCTCTGTCCCTCTCTCTCTCTGTCCCTCTCTCTCTCTGTCCCTCTCTCCCTCTGTCCCCCTCTCTCTGTCTCTTTCTGTCCCCCTCTCTATCTCTCTCTCTCTCTATCTCTCTCTCTCTCTATCTCTCTTTCTATCTTTCTCTCTCTGTCACCCTCTCTCTCTGTCTCTCTCTGTATTTCTCTCCCTCTGTCTGTCTGTTTCTTTCTCGCTCTCTCTCTCTTGCTCTCTATCTGCCTGTCTCTCTCTCACTATCTCTGCCTGTCCCTCTCTCTCTCTCTCTCAATCTGTCCCCCCCTCTCTTTCTCTCTCTCCCTCTCCCTCCCTATATCTCTCTGTCTCTCTATCTTTCTCTGTCTCTCTCTGTCTCTCTCAATCTGCCTCTTTCTCATGCACATATTCATGTTTTTTTCTCTCTCACAGAGGATTCCTCCTTTTGGTTGCCTCTCTATGGCAGTATGTGTTGCCGACTTGCTGCTCAGCCTCAATGTATGACGCAACATGTCATTTCCAGCTCTTTAAACCTGCAGGTGAGTGTGATGATCAGCGTGACGTTGATTATGACGTTCGTTGATTGTGACACACATTGATTGTGACTCACGTTGATTGTGACGTACGTTGATTGTGACGTTAAATAATTGTGACACAGGTTGATTGTGGTGTACGTTGATTGTGACACAGGTTGATTGTGACGTACGTTGATTATGACACAGGTTGATTGTGACGTACGTCGATTGTGACACAGGTTGATTGTGACGTACGTCGATTGTGACACAGGTTGATTGTGGTGTACGTTGATTGTGACACAGGTTGATTGTGACGTACGTCGATTGTGACACAGGTTGATTGTGACGTACGTCGATTGTGACACAGGTTGATTGTGACGTACGTCGATTGTGACACAGGTTGATTGTGACGTACGTTGATTGTGACGTTAAATAATTGTGACACAGGTTGATTGTGGTGTACGTTGATTGTGACACAGGTTGATTGTGACGTACGTCGATTGTGACACAGGTTGATTGTGACGTACGTCGATTGTGACACAGGTTGATTGTGACGTACGTCGATTGTGACACAGGTTGATTGTGACGTACGTCGATTGTGACACAGGTTGATTGTGATGTACGTTGATTGTGACACAGGTTGATTGTGACGTACGTCGATTGTGACACAGGTTGATTGTGACGTACGTTGATTGTGACGTTAAATAATTGTGACACAGGTTGATTGTGACGTACGTTGATTGTGACACAGGTTGATTGTGACGTACGTCGATTGTGACACAGGTTGATTGTGACGTACGTCGATTGTGACACAGGTTGATTGTGACGTACGTCGATTGTGACACAGGTTGATTGTGACGTACGTCGATTGTGACACAGGTTGATTGTGATGTACGTCGATTGTGACACAGGTTGATTGTGACGTACGTCGATTGTGACGCAGGTTGATTGTGATGTACGTCGATTGTGACGCAGGTTGATTGTGATGTACGTCGATTGTGACGCAGGTTGATTGTGACGTACGTCGATTGTGACGCAGGCAGCTGGCGGTTGAGTGATCGCTTGCTCGGATTAGTGGCCACTTCCCCCAACACTCAATATTGAGGGGTCCCGACAACAATCGATGCCCTGGATCGCCACAAACTCTGACCCAGGGGGACAGGCTCAGGCTGCAAAAACTCAGGGTGAATTTCCGAGGGTCTCCGCCAATTGTTCGCTGTAACCTCAGTGGAGAGCGGAATGTGGGCAGCCCAGGTCTTGCTGCACTTTCAGCCCATCTTCTGACAGACAATGAAAGAACCCACAGAAAGTGAAACCAATCCTGGGCACCGATTGCTCACATTCAACAACTGGATGGAGAGGGTGGTGTCCAATGGGAGTGGTGAATGTGGGAGATGGACTGTCCAATGGGAGTGGTGAATGTGGGAGAAGGGCTGTCCAATGGGAGTGGTGAATGTGGGAGACGGGCTGTCCAATGGGAGTGGTGAATGTGGGAGATGCGCTGTCCAATGGGAGTGGTGAATGTGGGAGACGGACTGTCCAATGGGAGTGGTGAATGTGGGAGATGCGCTGTCCAATGGGAGTGGTGAATGTGGGAGATGCGCTGTCCAATGGGAGTGGTGAATGTGGGAGACGGGCTGTCCAATGGGAGTGGTGAATGTGGGAGATGGACTGTCCAATGGGAGTGGTGAATGTGGGAGACGGGCTGTCCAATGGGAGTGGTGAATGTGGGAGACGGGCTGTCCAATGGGAGTGGTGAATGTGGGAGATGGACTGTCCAATGGGAGTGGTGAATGTGGGAGATGGACTGTCCAATGGGAGTGGTGAATGTGGGAGATGCGCTGTCCAATGGGAGTGGTGAATGTGGGAGATGCGCTGTCCAATGGGAGTGGTGAATGTGGGAGACGGACTGTCCAATGGGAGTGGTGAATGTGGGAGATGCGCTGTCCAATGGGAGTGGTGAATGTGGGAGACGGGCTGTCCAATGGGAGTGGTGAATGTGGGAGATGGACTGTCCAATGGGAGTGGTGAATGTGGGAGACGGACTGTCCAATGGGAGTGGTGAATGTGGGAGATGCGCTGTCCAATGGGAGTGGTGAATGTGGGAGATGCGCTGTCCAATGGGAGTGGTGAATGTGGGAGATGCGCTGTCCAATGGGAGTGGTGAATGTGGGAGATGCGCTGTCCAATGGGAGTGGTGAATGTGGGAGACGGACTGTCCAATGGGAGTGGTGAATGTGGGAGACGGACTGTCCAATGGGAGTGGTGAATGTGGGAGATGGACTGTCCAATGGGAGTGGTGAATGTGGGAGATGGACTGTCCAATGGGAGTGGTGAATGTGGGAGACGGGCTGTCCAATGGGAGTGGTGAATGTGGGAGACGGGCTGTCCAATGGGAGTGGTGAATGTGGGAGACGGACTGTCCAATGGGAGTGGTGAATGTGGGAGACGGGCTGTCCAATGGGAGTGGTGAATGTGGGAGATGCGCTGTCCAATGGGAGTGGTGAATGTGGGAGATGCGCTGTCCAATGGGAGTGGTAAATGTGGGAGACGGACTGTCCAATGGGAGTGGTGAATGTGGGAGACGGGCTGTCCAATGGGAGTGGTGAATGTGGGAGATGCGCTGTCCAATGGGAGTGGTGAATGTGGGAGATGCGCTGTCCAATGGGAGTGGTGAATGTGGGAGACGGGCTGTCCAATGGGAGTGGTGAATGTGGGAGACGGGCTGTCCAATGGGAGTGGTGAATGTGGGAGACGGACTGTCCAATGGGAGTGGTGAATGTGGGAGACGGGCTGTCCAATGGGAGTGGTGAATGTGGGAGACGGGCTGTCCAATGGGAGTGGTGAATGTGGGAGATGCGCTGTCCAATGGGAGTGGTGAATGTGGGAGACGGGCTGTCCAATGGGAGTGGTGAATGTGGGAGATGCGCTGTCCAATGGGAGTGGTGAATGTGGGAGACGGGCTGTCCAATGGGAGTGGTGAATGTGGGAGATGGGCTGTCCAATGGGAGTGGTGAATGTGGGAGACGGACTGTCCAATGGGAGTGGTGAATGTGGGAGATGCGCTGTCCAATGGGAGTGATGAATGTGGGAGAAGGGCTGTCCAATGGGAGTGGTGAATGTGGGAGACGGGCTGTCCAATGGGAGTGGTGAATGTGGGAGATGCGCTGTCCAATGGGAGTGGTGAATGTGGGAGATGCGCTGTCCAATGGGAGTGGTGAATGTGGGAGACGGGCTGTCCAATGGGAGTGGTGAATGTGGGAGACGGGCTGTCCAATGGGAGTGGTGAATGTGGGAGATGGACTGTCCAATGGGAGTGGTGAATGTGGGAGATGGGCTGTCCAATGGGAGTGGTGAATGTGGGAGACGGGCTGTCCAATGGGAGTGGTGAATGTGGGAGATGCGCTGTCCAATGGGAGTGGTGAATGTGGGAGAAGGGCTGTCCAATGGGAGTGGTGAATGTGGGAGATGGACTGTCCAATGGGAGTGGTGAATGTGGGAGACGGGCTGTCCAATGGGAGTGGTGAATGTGGGAGATGCGCTGTCCAATGGGAGTGGTGAATGTGGGAGACGGGCTGTCCAATGGGAGTGGTGAATGTGGGAGATGGACTGTCCAATGGGAGTGGTGAATGTGGGAGACGGGCTGTCCAATGGGAGTGGTGAATGTGGGAGACGGGCTGTCCAATGGGAGTGGTGAATGTGGGAGACGGACTGTCCAATGGGAGTGGTGAATGTGGGAGATGGACTGTCCAATGGGAGTGATGAATGTGGGAGATGGGCTGTCCAATGGGAGTGGTGAATGTGGGAGACGGGCTGTCCAATGGGAGTGGTGAATGTGGGAGACGGGCTGTCCAATGGGAGTGGTGAATGTGGGAGACGGGCTGTCCAATGGGAGTGGTGAATGTGGGAGATGCGCTGTCCAATGGGAGTGGTGAATGTGGGAGACGGGCTGTCCAATGGGAGTGGTGAATGTGGGAGATGCGCTGTCCAATGGGAGTGGTGAATGTGGGAGATGGACTGTCCAATGGGAGTGGTGAATGTGGGAGACGGACTGTCCAATGGGAGTGGTGAATGTGGGAGACGGGCTGTCCAATGGGAGTGGTGAATGTGGTAGAAGGACTGTCCAATGGGAGTGGTGAATGTGGGAGATGGGCTGTCCAATGGGAGTGGTGAATGTGGGAGACGGGCTGTCCAATGGGAGTGGTGAATGTGGGAGACGGGCTGTCCAATGGGAGTGGTGAATGTGGGAGACGGGCTGTCCAATGGGAGTGGTGAATGTGGGAGACGGGCTGTCCAATGGGAGTGGTGAATGTGGGAGACGGGCTGTCCAATGGGAGTGGTGAATGTGGGAGACGGGCTGTCCAATGGGAGTGGTGAATGTGGGAGATGCGCTGTCCAATGGGAGTGGTGAATGTGGGAGACGGGCTGTCCAATGGGAGTGGTGAATGTGGGAGACGGGCTGTCCAATGGGAGTGATGAATGTGGGAGACGGGCTGTCCAATGGGAGTGATGAATGTGGGAGATGGGCTGTCCAATGGGAGTGATGAATGTGGGAGACGGGCTGTCCAATGGGAGTGGTGAATGTGGGAGACGGACTGTCCAATGGGAGTGGTGAATGTGGGAGACGGGCTGTCCAATGGGAGTGGTGAATGTGGGAGATGGACTGTCCAATGGGAGTGGTGAATGTGGGAGATGCGCTGTCCAATGGGAGTGGTGAATGTGGGAGATGCGCTGTCCAATGGGAGTGGTGAATGTGGGAGACGGGCTGTCCAATGGGAGTGGTGAATGTGGGAGACGGGCTGTCCAATGGGAGTGGTGAATGTGGGAGACGGGCTGTCCAATGGGAGTGGTGAATGTGGGAGACGGACTGTCCAATGGGAGTGGTGAATGTGGGAGACGGACTGTCCAATGGGAGTGGTGAATGTGGGAGATGGACTGTCCAATGGGAGTGGTGAATGTGGGAGACGGGCTGTCCAATGGGAGTGATGAATGTGGGAGACGGGCTGTCCAATGGGAGTGGTGAATGTGGGAGACGGGCTGTCCAATGGGAGTGGTGAATGTGGGAGACGGGCTGTCCAATGGGAGTGGTGAATGTGGGAGACGGGCTGTCCAATGGGAGTGGTGAATGTGGGAGACGGGCTGTCCAATGGGAGTGATGAATGTGGGAGACGGGCTGTCCAATGGGAGTGATGAATGTGGGAGATGGACTGTCCAATGGGAGTGGTGAATGTGGGAGACGGACTGTCCAATGGGAGTGGTGAATGTGGGAGACGGGCTGTCCAATGGGAGTGGTGAATGTGGGAGATGGACTGTCCAATGGGAGTGGTGAATGTGGGAGATGGGCTGTCCAATGGGAGTGATGAATGTGGGAGACGGGCTGTCCAATGGGAGTGGTGAATGTGGGAGACGGGCTGTCCAATGGGAGTGGTGAATGTGGGAGATGCGCTGTCCAATGGGAGTGGTGAATGTGGGAGATGCGCTGTCCAATGGGAGTGGTGAATGTGGGAGACGGGCTGTCCAATGGGAGTGGTGAATGTGGGAGACGGGCTGTCCAATGGGAGTGGTGAATGTGGGAGACGGGCTGTCCAATGGGAGTGGTGAATGTGGGAGATGCGCTGTCCAATGGGAGTGGTGAATGTGGGAGAAGGGCTGTCCAATGGGAGTGGTGAATGTGGGAGATGCGCTGTCCAATGGGAGTGGTGAATGTGGGAGACGGGCTGTCCAATGGGAGTGGTGAATGTGGGAGATGGACTGTCCAATGGGAGTGGTGAATGTGGGAGACGGGCTGTCCAATGGGAGTGGTGAATGTGGGAGACGGGCTGTCCAATGGGAGTGGTGAATGTGGGAGACGGGCTGTCCAATGGGAGTGGTGAATGTGGGAGATGGACTGTCCAATGGGAGTGGTGAATGTGGGAAATGCGCTGTCCAATGGGAGTGGTGAATGTGGGAGATGGACTGTCCAATGGGAGTGGTGAATGTGGGAGACGGGCTGTCCAATGGGAGTGGTGAATGTGGGAGACGGGCTGTCCAATGGGAGTGGTGAATGTGGGAGATGCGCTGTCCAATGGGAGTGGTGAATGTGGGAGATGGACTGTCCAATGGGAGTGGTGAATGTGGGAGACGGGCTGTCCAATGGGAGTGGTGAATGTGGGAGATGGACTGTCCAATGGGAGTGGTGAATGTGGGAGACGGGCTGTCCAATGGGAGTGGTGAATGTGGGAGACGGGCTGTCCAATGGGAGTGGTGAATGTGGGAGATGGACTGTCCAATGGGAGTGGTGAATATGGGAGACGGGCTGTCCAATGGGAGTGGTGAATGTGGGAGATGCGCTGTCCAATGGGAGTGGTGAATGTGGGAGATGGACTGTCCAATGGGAGTGGTGAATGTGGGAGACGGGCTGTCCAATGGGAGTGGTGAATGTGGGAGACGGGCTGTCCAATGGGAGTGGTGAATGTGGGAGATGCGCTGTCCAATGGGAGTGGTGAATGTGGGAGATGGACTGTCCAATGGGAGTGGTGAATGTGGGAGACGGGCTGTCCAATGGGAGTGGTGAATGTGGGAGATGCGCTGTCCAATGGGAGTGATGAATGTGGGAGACGGGCTGTCCAATGGGAGTGGTGAATGTGGGAGACGGGCTGTCCAATGGGAGTGGTGAATGTGGGAGATGCGCTGTCCAATGGGAGTGGTGAATGTGGGAGACGGACTGTCCAATGGGAGTGGTGAATGTGGGAGATGCGCTGTCCAATGGGAGTGGTGAATGTGGGAGATGCGCTGTCCAATGGGAGTGATGAATGTGGGAGACGGGCTGTCCAATGGGAGTGGTGAATGTGGGAGACGGGCTGTCCAATGGGAGTGGTGAATGTGGGAGATGGACTGTCCAATGGGAGTGGTGAATGTGGGAGATGGGCTGTCCAATGGGAGTGGTGAATGTGGGAGATGGGCTGTCCAATGGGAGTGGTGAATGTGGGAGACGGGCTGTCCAATGGGAGTGGTGAATGTGGGAGACGGGCTGTCCAATGGGAGTGGTGAATGTGGGGGATGGACTGTCCAATGGGAGTGGTGAATGTGGGAGATGGACTGTCCAATGGGAGTGGTGAATGTGGGAGATGGACTGTCCAATGGGAGTGGTGAATGTGGGAGATGCGCTGTCCAATGGGAGTGGTGAATGTGGGAGATGGACTGTCCAATGGGAGTGGTGAATGTGGGAGACGGACTGTCCAATGGGAGTGGTGAATGTGGGAGACGGGCTGTCCAATGGGAGTGGTGAATGTGGGAGACGGGCTGTCCAATGGGAGTGGTGAATGTGGGAGATGGACTGTCCAATGGGAGTGATGAATGTGGGAGACGGACTGTCCAATGGGAGTGGTGAATGTGGGAGACGGGCTGTCCAATGGGAGTGGTGAATGTGGGAGACGGGCTGTCCAATGGGAGTGGTGAATGTGGGAGACGGGCTGTCCAATGGGAGTGGTGAATGTGGGAGACGGACTGTCCAATGGGAGTGGTGAATGTGGGAGATGCGCTGTCCAATGGGAGTGGTGAATGTGGGAGATGCGCTGTCCAATGGGAGTGGTGAATGTGGGAGACGGGCTGTCCAATGGGAGTGGTGAATGTGGGAGACGGGCTGTCCAATGGGAGTGGTGAATGTGGGAGATGCGCTGTCCAATGGGAGTGGTGAATGTGGGAGACGGGCTGTCCAATGGGAGTGGTGAATGTGGGGGATTGGGATGTCCAATGGGAGTGGTGAATGTGGGAGACGGACTGTCCAATGGGAGTGGTGAATGTGGGAGACGGACTGTCCAATGGGAGTGCTGAATGTGGGAGATGGACTGTCCAATGGGAGTGGTGAATGTGGGAGACGGGCTGTCCAATGGGAGTGGTGAATGTGGGAGACGGGCTGTCCAATGGGAGTGGTGAATGTGGGAGAAGGACTGTCCAATGGGAGTGGTGAATGTGGGAGACGGGCTGTCCAATGGGAGTGGTGAATGTGGGAGATGCGCTGTCCAATAGGAGTGGTGAATGTGGGAGATGGACTGTCCAATGGGAGTGGTGAATGTGGGAGATGCGCTGTCCAATAGGAGTGGTGAATGTGGGAGACGGGCTGTCCAATGGGAGTGGTGAATGTGGGAGACGGACTGTCCAATGGGAGTGGTGAATGTGGGAGATGCGCTGTCCAATGGGAGTGGTGAATGTGGGAGATGGACTGTCCAATGGGAGTGGTGAATGTGGGAGATGGACTGTCCAATGGGAGTGGTGAATGTGGGAGACGGGCTGTCCAATGGGAGTGGTGAATGTGGGAGACGGACTGTCCAATGGGAGTGATGAATGTGGGAGACGGGCTGTCCAATGGGAGTGGTGAATGTGGGAGATGCGCTGTCCAATGGGAGTGGTGAATGTGGGAGACGGGCTGTCCAATGGGAGTGGTGAATGTGGGAGACGGGCTGTCCAATGGGAGTGGTGAATGTGGGAGATGGACTGTCCAATGGGAGTGGTGAATGTGGGAGACGGACTGTCCAATGGGAGTGGTGAATGTGGGAGACGGACTGTCCAATGGGAGTGCTGAATGTGGGAGATGGACTGTCCAATGGGAGTGGTGAATGTGGGAGACGGGCTGTCCAATGGGAGTGGTGAATGTGGGAGATGGGCTGTCCAATGGGAGTGATGAATGTGGGAGACGGGCTGTCCAATGGGAGTGGTGAATGTGGGAGACGGACTGTCCAATGGGAGTGGTGAATGTGGGAGATGGGCTGTCCAATGGGAGTGGTGAATGTGGGAGACGGACTGTCCAATGGGAGTGGTGAATGTGGGAGATGCACTGTCCAATGGGAGTGGTGAATGTGGGAGACGGGCTGTCCAATGGGAGTGGTGAATGTGGGAGACGGACTGTCCAATGGGAGTGGTGAATGTGGGAGATGCGCTGTCCAATGGGAGTGGTGAATGTGGGAGACGGGCTGTCCAATGGGAGTGGTGAATGTGGGAGACGGGCTGTCCAATGGGAGTGGTGAATGTGGGAGACGGGCTGTCCAATGGGAGTGGTGAATGTGGGAGACGGACTGTCCAATGGGAGTGGTGAATGTGGGAGACGGGCTGTCCAATGGGAGTGGTGAATGTGGGAGATGCGCTGTCCAATGGGAGTGGTGAATGTGGGAGAAGGGCTGTCCAATGGGAGTGGTGAATGTGGGAGACGGGCTGTCCAATGGGAGTGGTGAATGTGGGAGATGGACTGTCCAATGGGAGTGGTGAATGTGGGAGACGGGCTGTCCAATGGGAGTGGTGAATGTGGGAGATGGGATGTCCAATCGGAGTGGTGAATGTGGGAGACGGACTGTCCAATGGGAGTGGTGAATGTGGGAGACGGACTGTCCAATGGGAGTGGTGAATGTGGGAGACGGACTGTCCAATGGGAGTGGTGAATGTGGGAGATGGACTGTCCAATGGGAGTGGTGAATGTGGGAGACGGGCTGTCCAATGGGAGTGGTGAATGTGGGAGATGCGCTGTCCAATGGGAGTGGTGAATGTGGGAGACGGACTGTCCAATGGGAGTGGTGAATGTGGGAGACGGACTGTCCAATGGGAGTGGTGAATGTGGGAGACGGACTGTCCAATGGGAGTGGTGAATGTGGGAGATGCGCTGTCCAATGGGAGTGGTGAATGTGGGAGACGGACTGTCCAATGGGAGTGGTGAATGTGGGAGATGGACTGTCCAATGGGAGTGGTGAATGTGGGAGACGGACTGTCCAATGGGAGTGGTGAATGTGGGAGACGGACTGTCCAATGGGAGTGGTGAATGTGGGAGATGCGCTGTCCAATGGGAGTGGTGAATGTGGGAGATGGACTGTCCAATGGGAGTGGTGAATGTGGGAGACGGGCTGTCCAATGGGAGTGGTGAATGTGGGAGACGGGCTGTCCAATGGGAGTGGTGAATGTGGGAGATGCGCTGTCCAATGGGAGTGGTGAATGTGGGAGATGGACTGTCCAATGGGAGTGGTGAATGTGGGAGATGGACTGTCCAATGGGAGTGGTGAATGTGGGAGATGGACTGTCCAATGGGAGTGGTGAATGTGGGAGATGGACTGTCCAATGGGAGTGGTGAATGTGGGAGATGGACTGTCCAATGGGAGTGGTGAATGTGGGAGATGCGCTGTCCAATGGGAGTGGTGAATGTGGGAGACGGGCTGTCCAATGGGAGTGGTGAATGTGGGAGATGGACTGTCCAATGGGAGTGGTGAATGTGGGAGACGGGCTGTCCAATGGGAGTGGTGAATGTGGGAGATGCGCTGTCCAATGGGAGTGGTGAATGTGGGAGATGCGCTGTCCAATGGGAGTGATGAATGTGGGAGATGGACTGTCCAATGGGAGTGGTGAATGTGGGAGACGGGCTGTCCAATGGGAGTGGTGAATGTGGGAGATGCGCTGTCCAATGGGAGTGGTGAATGTGGGAGATGCGCTGTCCAATGGGAGTGGTGAATGTGGGAGATGCGCTGTCCAATGGGAGTGGTGAATGTGGGAGACGGGCTGTCCAATGGGAGTGGTGAATGTGGGAGACGGGCTGTCCAATGGGAGTGGTGAATGTGGGAGATGGACTGTCCAATGGGAGTGGTGAATGTGGGAGATGGACTGTCCAATGGGAGTGATGAATGTGGGAGACGGGCTGTCCAATGGGAGTGGTGAATGTGGGAGATGGACTGTCCAATGGGAGTGGTGAATGTGGGAGATGGACTGTCCAATGGGAGTGATGAATGTGGGAGACGGGCTGTCCAATGGGAGTGGTGAATGTGGGAGATGGGCTGTCCAATGGGAGTGATGAATGTGGGAGACGGGCTGTCCAATGGGAGTGGTGAATGTGGGAGACGGGCTGTCCAATGGGAGTGGTGAATGTGGGAGACGGGCTGTCCAATGGGAGTGGTGAATGTGGGAGACGGACTGTCCAATGGGAGTGGTGAATGTGGGAGACGGGCTGTCCAATGGGAGTGGTGAATGTGGGAGATGGACTGTCCAATGGGAGTGGTGAATGTGGGAGATGGACTGTCCAATGGGAGTGGTGAATGTGGGAGACGGACTGTCCAATGGGAGTGGTGAATGTGGGAGACGGGCTGTCCAATGGGAGTGGTGAATGTGGGAGATGCGCTGTCCAATGGGAGTGATGAATGTGGGAGACGGGCTGTCCAATGGGAGTGGTGAATGTGGGAGACGGACTGTCCAATGGGAGTGGTGAATGTGGGAGACGGGCTGTCCAATGGGAGTGGTGAATGTGGGAGACGGGCTGTCCAATGGGAGTGGTGAATGTGGGAGACGGGCTGTCCAATGGGAGTGGTGAATGTGGGAGACGGGCTGTCCAATGGGAGTGATGAATGTGGGAGACGGGCTGTCCAATGGGAGTGATGAATGTGGGAGACGGGCTGTCCAATGGGAGTGGTGAATGTGGGAGACGGACTGTCCAATGGGAGTGGTGAATGTGGGAGACGGACTGTCCAATGGGAGTGGTGAATGTGGGAGACGGACTGTCCAATGGGAGTGGTGAATGTGGGAGATGGACTGTCCAATGGGAGTGGTGAATGTGGGAGATGGGCTGTCCAATGGGAGTGGTGAATGTGGGAGACGGGCTGTCCAATGGGAGTGGTGAATGTGGGAGACGGACTGTCCAATGGGAGTGGTGAATGTGGGAGACGGGCTGTCCAATGGGAGTGGTGAATGTGGGAGACGGGCTGTCCAATGGGAGTGGTGAATGTGGGAGACGGACTGTCCAATGGGAGTGGTGAATGTGGGAGACGGGCTGTCCAATGGGAGTGGTGAATGTGGGAGATGCGCTGTCCAATGGGAGTGGTGAATGTGGGAGATGGGATGTCCAATGGGAGTGGTGAATGTGGGAGAAGGGCTGTCCAATGGGAGTGGTGAATGTGGGAGACGGGCTGTCCAATGGGAGTGGTGAATGTGGGAGACGGACTGTCCAATGGGAGTGGTGAATGTGGGAGACGGGCTGTCCAATGGGAGTGGTGAATGTGGGAGACGGGCTGTCCAATGGGAGTGGTGAATGTGGGAGACGGGCTGTCCAATGGGAGTGGTGAATGTGGGAGACGGGCTGTCCAATGGGAGTGGTGAATGTGGGAGACGGGCTGTCCAATGGGAGTGGTGAATGTGGGAGATGCGCTGTCCAATGGGAGTGGTGAATGTGGGAGACGGGCTGTCCAATGGGAGTGATGAATGTGGGAGATGCGCTGTCCAATGGGAGTGGTGAATGTGGGAGACGGGCTGTCCAATGGGAGTGGTGAATGTGGGAGACGGGCTGTCCAATGGGAGTGGTGAATGTGGGAGACGGACTGTCCAATGGGAGTGGTGAATGTGGGAGATGCGCTGTCCAATGGGAGTGGTGAATGTGGGAGATGCGCTGTCCAATGGGAGTGGTGAATGTGGGAGACGGGCTGTCCAATGGGAGTGGTGAATGTGGGAGACGGGCTGTCCAATGGGAGTGGTGAATGTGGGAGACGGGCTGTCCAATGGGAGTGGTGAATGTGGGAGATGCACTGTCCAATGGGAGTGGTGAATGTGGGAGATGCGCTGTCCAATGGGAGTGGTGAATGTGGGAGACGGGCTGTCCAATGGGAGTGGTGAATGTGGGAGACGGGCTGTCCAATGGGAGTGGTGAATGTGGGAGATGCGCTGTCCAATGGGAGTGGTGAATGTGGGAGATGCGCTGTCCAATGGGAGTGGTGAATGTGGGAGATGCGCTGTCCAATGATAGTAAAGATAGTATCAAATCAAAGGAAGAGGCAAATAAAGTTGCCAGAAAAAGCAGTAAGCCTGAGGATTGGGAGCATTTGAGAATTCAGCAAAGGAGAACCAAGAAATTGATAAAGAGGGAAAATAGAATGAGAGTAAACCAGCGAGAAACATAAACATAAACATGGACTTTCTTTTATTCGTTCATGGGATGTGGGCATCGCTGGCAAGGCCGGCATTTATTGCCCATCCCTAATTGCCCTAGAGAAGATGGTGGTGAGCCGCCTTCTTGAACCGCTGCAGTCCGTGTGGTGAAGGTTCTCCCACAGTGCTGTTAGGAAGGGAGTTCCAGGATTTTGACCCAGCGACAATGAAGGAACGGCGATATATTTCCAAGTCGGGATGGTGTGTCACTTGGAGGGGAACGTGCAGGTGGTGTTGTTCGCATGTACCTGCTGCTCTTGTCCTTCTAGGTGGTAGAGGTCGCGGGTTTGGGAGGTGCTGTCGAAGAAGCCTTGGCGAGTTGCTGCAGTGCATCCTGTGGATGGTACACACTGCAGCCACTGTGCGCCGGTGGTGAAGGGAGTGAATGTTTAGGGTGGTGCATGGGGTGCCAATCAAGCGGGCTGCTTTGTCCTGGATGGTGTCGAGCTTCTTGAGTGTTGTTGGAGCTGCACTCATCCAGGCAAGTGGAGAGTATTCCATCACACTCCTGACTTGTGCCTTGTAGATGGTGGAAAGGCTTTGGGGAGTCAGGAGGTGAGTCACTCGCCGCAGAATACCCAGCCTCTGACCTGCTCTTGTAGCCACAGTATTTATATGGCTGGTCCAGTTCAGTTTCTGGTCAATGGTGACCCCCAGGATGTTGATGGTGGGGGATTCGGCGATGGTAATGCCGTTGAATGTCAAGGGGAGGTGGTTAGACTCTCTCTTGTTGGAGATGGTCATTGCCTGGCACTTGTCTGGTGCGAATGTTACTTGCCACATATCAGCCCAAGCCTGGATGTTGTCCAGGTCTTGCTGCATGCGGGCTTGGACTGCTTCATTATTTGAGGGGTTGCGAATGGAACTGAACACTGTGCTATCATCAGCGAACATCCCCATTTCTGACCTTATGATGGAGGGAAGGTCATTGATGAAGCAGCTGAAGATGGTTGGGCCTCGGACACTGCCCTGAGGAACTCCTGCAGCAATGTCCTGGGGCTGAGATGATTGGCCTCCAACAACCACTACCATCTTCCTTTGTGCCAGGTATGACTCCAGCCACTGGAGAGTTTTCCCCCTGATTCCCATTGACTTCAATTTTACTGGAGCTCTTTGGTGCCACACTCGGTCAAATGCTGCCTTGATGTCAAGGGCAGTCACTTTGACCTCACCTCTGGAATTCAGCTCTTTTGTCCATGTTTGGACCAAGGCTGTAATGAGGTCTGGAGCCGAGTGGTCCTGGCAGAACCCAAACTGAGCATCGGTGAGCAGGTTATTGGTGAGTAAGTGCCGCTTGACAGCACTGTCGACGACACCTTCCATCACTTTGCTGATGATTGAGAGCAGACTGATGGGGCGGTAATTGGCCGGATTGGATTTGTCCTGCTTTTTGTGGACAGGACATACCTGGGCAATTTTCCACATTGTCGGGTAGATGCCAGTGTTGTAGCTGTACTGGAACAGCTTGGCTAGAGGTGCAGCTAGTTCTGGAGCACAAGTCTTCAGTACTACAGCCGGGATGTTGTCGGGGCCCATAGCCTTTGCTGTATCCAGTGCACTCAGCCGTTTATAGAATCATAGAATCATAGAAGTTTACAACATGGAAACAGGCCCTTCGGCCCAACATGTCCATGTCGCCCAGTTTATACCACTAAGCTAGTCCCAGTTGCCTGCACTTGGCCCATATCCCTCTATACCCATCTTACCCATGTAACTGTCCAAATGCTTTTTAAAAGACAAAATTGTACCCGCCTCTACTACTGCTTCTGGCAGCTCGTTCCAGACACTCACCACCCTTTGAGTGAAAAAATTGCCCCTCTGGACCCTTTTGTATCTCTCCCCTCTCACCTTAAATCTATGTCCCCTCGTTATAGACTCCCCTACCTTTGGGAAAAGATTTTGACGATCTACCTTATCTATGCCCCTCATTATTTTATAGACCTCTATAAGATCACCCCTAAACCTCCTACTCTCCAGGGAAAAAAGTCTCAGTCTATCCAACCTCTCCCTATAAGTCAAACCATCAAGTCCCGGTGGCATCCTAGTAAATCTTTTCTGCACTCTTTCTAGTTTAATAATATCCTTTCTATAATAGGGTGACCAGAACTGTACACAGTGTTCCAAGTATGGCCTTACTAATAAGAACATAAGAAATTGGAGCAGGAGTAGGCCAATCGGCCCCTCGAGCCTGCTCCGCCATTCAATAAGATCATGGCTGATCTGATCCCAACCACAAATCTAAAGAACACAAGAAGTAGGAGCAGGACCCGGCCACACAGCCCCTGGGCCCTCTCCGCCACCCACAGGGCAGTGACCGATCCGAACTCAGCTTCATGTCCAATTTCCTGCCCGCTCCCCATAACCCCTAATTCCCTTTACTTCTAGAAAACTGTCTATTTCTGTTTTAAATTTATCTAATGATGTAGCTTCCACAGCTTCCTGGGGCAGCAAATTCCACAGACCTACCACCCTCTGAGTGAAGAAGTTTCTCCTCATCTCAGTTTTGAAAGAGCAGCCCCTTATTCTAAGATTATGCCCCCCTAGTTCTAGTTTCACCCATCCTTGGGAACATCCTTACCGCATCCACCCGATCAAGCCCCTTCACAATCTTATATGTTTCAATAAGATCGCCTCTCATTCTTCTGAACTCCAATGAGTGGAGTCCCAATCTACTCAACCTCTCCTCATATGTCCGCCCCCTCATCCCTGGGATTAACCGAGTGAACCTTCTTTGTACTGCCTCGAGAGCAAGTATGTCTTTTCTTAAGTATGGAGACCAAAACTGTATGCAGTATTCCAGGTGCGGTCTCACCAATACCTTATATAACTGCAGCAATACCTCCCTGTTTTTATATTCTATCCCCCGAGCAATAAAAGCCAACATTCCGTTGGCTTTCTTGATCACCTGCTGCACCTGCATACCAACTTTTTGATTTTCTTGCACTAGGACCCCCAGATCCCTTTGTACTGCAGTACTTTCCAGTCTCTCGCCATTAAGAAAATAACTTGCTCTCTGATTTTTCCTGCCAAAGTGCATCGCCTCACATTTTCCAATATTGTATTGCATCTGCCAAATCTCCGCCCACTCACCCAGCTTGTCTATATCCCCCTGCAGGTTTTTTATGTCCTCCTCACTCTCTACTTTTCCTCCCATCTTTGTATCATCTGCAAATTTTGATATGTTGCACTCGGTCCCCTCCTCCAAATCGTTAATATAGATTGTAAAGAGTTGGGGACCCAGCACCGACCCCTGTGGAACACCAATGGTTACTGGTTGCCAGTCCGAAAATGAACCATTTATCCCAACTCTCTGCTTCCTGTTCGATAACCAATCCTCCACCCATGCCAGAATGTTGCCCCCAATCCCGTGATTTTTTATCTTAAGTAATAATCTTTTATGTGGCACCTTGTCGAATGCCTTCTGGAAGTCTAAATACACTACGTCCACTGGTTCCCCTTTATCCACCCTGTACGTTATATCCTCAAAGAACTCAAGCAAATTTGTCAGACATGACTTCCCCTTCATAAAGCCATGCTGACTTTGTCCTATTAAATTATGCTTATCTAAATGTTCCGTTACTGTCTCCTTAATAATAGACTCCAAAATTTTACCCACCACTGATGTTAGGCTAACTGGCCTATAATTTCCAGCCTTCTGCCTACTACCCTTTTTAAATAAGGGTGTTACATTAGCAGTTTTCCAATCTGCCGGGACCTCTCCTGAGTCCAGGGAATTTTGGAAAACTATCACCAAAGCATCCACAATCCCTACTGCCACTTCCCTCAAGACCCCAGGATGGAAGCCATCAGGTCCAGGGGATTTATCCGCTTTGAGTCCCATTATTTTACTGAGTACCAATTCCTGAGTGATTTTAATCGTATTTAGCTCCTCCCCCCGTAGAGCCCCCTGTTTGTCCAGTTTTGGGATATTCTTAGTGTCCTCTACCGTAAAGACTGAAACAAAATATTTGTTCAGCATTTTTGCCATCTCCATGTTTCCCACCATTAATTTCCCGGTCTCATCCTCTAAGGGACCTATGTTTGCCTTAGCCACCCTTTTTCTTTTTATATAACTGTAGAAACTCTTGCTATCTGTTTTTATATTTTTTGCTAATTTCTTTTCATAATCTATCTTCCCTTTCTTAATCAATCCTTCAGTTACTTTTTGCTGTCTTTTGAAGAATTCCCAATCTTCTATCCTCCCACTAAGTTTGGCTACCTTATATGTCCTTGTTTTTAGTCGGATACTATCCTTGATTTCTTTACTTAGCCACGGGTGGCTGTCATTTCTTTTACACCCTTTTTTCCTCAGTGGATTATATTTATTTTGAAAGTTGTAAAATAACTCCCTAAATGAACACCACTGCTCATGTACCGTCTTACCCTTTAATCTATTTTCCCAGTCCACTTTAATCAATTCTGCTCTCATACCATCATAGTCTCCTTTATTCAAGCTCAGTACGCTTGTTTGAGAATCAACCTTCTCACCCTCTAATTGGATATGGAATTCAACCATGTTGTGGTCAACTTCAACAAGACATTAGTTTCTGGGAGGTTTTTTGTGTCTTCTTCCATGAAGACAGGTACGAAGTATTTGTTTAATTTCTCTGCCATTTCCTTCTTCCCCATTATAAATTCTCCCGTCTCTGTCTGTAAGGGACCCACATTTGCATTTGCCAGTCTTTTCCTTTTTACATACCTTTAAAAGCTTTTACAGGCACCGGACATGACAAAGGCAAACCAAGCCCAGTCGACCCTGCAAAGTCCTCCTCACTAACATCTGGGGATTTGTGCCAAAATTGGGAGAGCTGTCCCACAGACGAGTCAAGCAACAGCCTGACATAGCCATACTCACAGAATCATACCTTTCAGCCAACGTCCCAGACTCTTCCATCACCATCCCTGGGTATGTCCTGTCCCACCCGCAGGACAGACCCACCAGAGGTGGCGGTACAGTGATATACAGTCAGGAGGGAGTGGCTCTGGGAGTCCTCAACATTGTCTCCGGACCCCATGAAATCTCATGGCATCAGGTCAAACATGGGCAAGGAAACCTCCTGCTGATTACCACCTACCGTCCTCCCTCAGCTGATGAATCAGTCCTCCTCCATGTTGAGCACCACTTGGAGGAAGCACTGAGGGTAGCAAGGGCACAGAATGTACTCTGGGTGGGGGACTTCAATGTCCATCACCAAGAGTGGCTCGGTAGCACCACTACTGACCGAGCTGGCCGAGTCCTGAAGGCCATAGCTGCCAGACTGGGCCTGCGGCAGGTGGTGAGCGAACCAACACGAGGGAAAAACTTACTTGACCTCGTCCTCACCAATCTACCTGTCGCAAATGCATCTGTCCATGACAGTATTGGTAGGAGTGACCACCGCACAGTCCTCGTGGAGACGAAGTCCCGTCTTCACACTGAGGACACCATCCAACGTGTTGTGTGGCACTACCACCGGGCTAAATGGGATAGATTCAGAACAGATCTAGCAGCTCAAAACTGGGCATCCATGAGGCGCTGTGGGCCATCAGCAGCAGCAGAATTGTGTTCCAGCACAATCTGTAACCTCATGGCCCGGCATATTCCTCACTCTACCATTACCAACAAGCCAAGAGATCAACCCTGGTTCAATGAGGAGTGTAGAAGAGCATGCCAGGAGCAGCACCAGGCGTACCTAAAAATGAGGTGCCAACCTGGTGAAGCTGCAACTCAGGACTACATGCATGCTAAACAGCAGAAGCAACATGCTGTAGACAGAGCTAAGCGATTCCACAACCAATGGATCAGATCAAAGCTCTGCAGTCCTGCCATATCCAGTCGTGAATGGTGGTGGACAATTAAACAACTAACGGGAGGAGGAGGCTCTGTAAACATCCCCATCCTCAATGATGGCAGAGTCCAGCACGTGAGTGCAAAAGACAAGGCTGAAGCGTTTGCAACCATCTTCAGCAAGAAGTGCCGAGTGGATGATCCATCTCAGCCTCCTCCTGATCGCCACCATCACAGAAGCCAGTCTTCAGCCAATTCAATTCACTCCACGTGATATCAAGAAACATTAGGGGCTTGGATGGAGAAAAATTTGTTGAGTGTATTCAGGAGGAATTTCTCATTCAGTATGTGGATGGCCCGACGAGAGAGGGGGCAAAACTTGACCTCCTCTTGGGAAATAAGGAAGGGCAGGTGACAGAAGTGTTAGTGAGGGATCACTTTGGGACCAGTGATCATAATTCCATTAGTTTTAAGATAGCTATGGAGAATGATAGGTCTGGCCCAAAAGTTAAAATTCTAAATTGGGGAAAGGCCAATTTTGATGGTATTAGACAGGAACTTTCAGAAGTTGATTGGGAGAGTCTGTTGGCAGGCAAAGGGACATCTGGTAAGTGGGAGGCTTTCAAAAGTGTGCTAACCAGGGTTCAGGGTAAGCACATTCCTTATAAAGTGAAGGGCAAGGCTGGTAGAAGTAGGGAACCTTGGATGACTCGGGAGATTGAGGCCCTAGTCAGAAAGAAGAAGGAGGCATATGACATGCATAGGCAGCTGGGATCAAGTGGATCCCTTGAAGAGTATAGAGATTGCCGGAGTAGAGTTAAGAGAGAAATCAGGGGGCAAAAAGGGGACATGAGATTGCTTTGGCAGATAAGGCAAAGGAGAATCCAAAGAGCTTCTACAAATACATAAAGGGCAAAAGAGTAACTAGGGAGAGAGTAGGGCCTCTTAAGGATCAACAAGTTCATCTATGTGCGGAACCACAAGAGATGGGTGAGATCCTAAATGAATATTTCACATCGGTATTTACGGTTGAGAAATGTAAACAATTTTACAACACCAAGTTATAGTCCAACGATTTTATTTTTAATCCCACAAGCTTTCGGGGGCTTTCCCCTTCCTCAGGCGGTGTGGAAATGACAATTTCGAATCCTTCGCATTTTAAGATCACATAACAATGCCTGGTGATTACTGCCCGTTGCCAAGGCAATCACAGTGAGCAGACAGAAAGGTGTCATCTAAAAGGCCACTGAATATACAACCCCCCAAAAATAAAGAGAGAGAGAGAGATAAGGAAGACAGTCAATGACCCGTTATATTAAAAACAGATAACATTTGTTCGCTGGTGGGGTTACGTGCAGTGTGACATGAACCCAAGATCCCGGTTGAGGCCGTCCTCATGGGTGCGGAACTTGGCTATTAATTTCTGCTCGACGATTTTGCGTTGTCGTGTGTCTCGAAGGCCGCCTTGGAGTACGCTTACCCGAAGGTCGGTGGCTGAATGTCCATGACTGCTGAAGTGTTCCCCGACAGGGAGAGAACCCTCCTGTTTGGCGATTGTTGCGCGGTGTCCGTTCATCCGTTGTCGCAGCGTCTGCATGGTCTCGCCAATGTACCATGCTCTGGGGCATGGTACATTGGCGAGACCAATTCGCACCCCAATACGCCAACATTTTCATGCACAAGTTCGAGCAGGACTTCTTCACTGCACAGGACCTCCAACCAAAACTATACACCAGATACATCGACGACATTTTCTTTCTATGGACCCACGGTGAGGAATCACTAAAGAGACGACACGATAACATCAACAAGTTCCATCCCACCATCAAGCTCACCATGGACTACTCCTCAGAATCAGTTTCTTTCTTGGACACACGAATCTCCATCAAAGACGGGCACCTCAGCACCTCACTCTACCGCAAGCCCACAGACAATCTCACAATGCTCCACTTTTCCAGCTTCCACCCTAACCACGTCAAAGAGGCCATCCCCTATGGACAGGCCCTGCGAATACACAGGGTCTGCTCAGACGAGGAGGAACGCGATGGACACCTACAGACGCTGAAAGACGCCCTAGTAAGAA
Source organism: Heptranchias perlo (assembly GCF_035084215.1). Taxonomy (NCBI): domain Eukaryota; kingdom Metazoa; phylum Chordata; class Chondrichthyes; order Hexanchiformes; family Hexanchidae; genus Heptranchias; species Heptranchias perlo. The sequence continues at coordinate 425,140 of NC_090325.1, read as the reverse complement.
CGGGATATGACGCTCGACTCATCGATCGACAGTTCCGACGGGCCACAGCGAAAAATCGCGGAGATCTCCTCAGAAGACTAACACGGGACGCAACCAACAGAGTACCCTTCGTCGTCCAGTACTTCCCCGGAGCGGAGAAATTACGCCATGTTCTCCGCAGCCTTCAACATGTCATCAATGATAACGAACACCTCGCTATGGCCATCCCCACACCTCCACTACTCGCCTTTAAACAGCCACCCAACCTCAAACAGACCATCGTTCGCAGCAAATTACCCAGCCTTCAGGAGAACAGCGTCCACGACACCACACAACCCTGCCACGGCAACCTCTGCAAGACATGCCAGATCATCGACACAGATACCACCATCACACGAGAGGACACCACCCACCAGGTGCACGGTTCATACTCCTGTGACTCAGCCAACGTTGTCTACCTCATACGTTGCAGGAAAGGGTGCCCCAGATCATGGTACATTGGCGAGACCATGCAGACGCTGCGACAACGGATGAACGGACACCGCGCAACAATCGCCAAACAGGAGGGTTCTCTCCCTGTCGGGGAACACTTCAGCAGTCATGGACATTCAGCCACCGACCTTCGGGTAAGCGTACTCCAAGGCGGCCTTCGAGACACACGACAACGCAAAATCGTCGAGCAGAAATTGATAGCCAAGTTCCGCACCCATGAGGACGGCCTCAACCAGGATCTTGGGTTCATGTCACGCTACACGTAACCCCACCAGCGAACAAATGTTATCTGTTTTTAATATAACGGGTCATTGACTGTCTTCCTTATCTCTCTTTTTTGGGGGGGTTGTATATTCAGTGGCCTTTTAGATGACACCTTTCTGTCTGCTCACTGTGATTGCCTTGGCAACGGGCAGTAATCACCAGGCTTTGTTATGTGATCTTAAAATGCGAAGGATTTGAAATTGTCATTTCCACACCGCCAGAGGAAGGGGAAAGCCCCCGAAAGCTTGTGGGATTAAAAATAAAATCGTTGGACTATAACTTGGTGTTGTAAAATTGTTTACATTTGTTAACCCCAGTCCATCACCGGCATCTCCACATTACGGTTGAGAAAGGCATGGATGTTAGGGAACTTGGGGAAATAAATAGTGATGTCTTGAGGAGTGTACATATTACAGAGAGGGAGGTGCTGGAAGTCTTAACGCGCATCAAGGTAGATAAATCTCCGGGACCTGATGAAATGTATCCCAGGACGTTATGGGAGGTTAGGGAGGAAATTGCGGGTCCCCTAGCAGAGATATTTGAATCATCGACAGCTACAGGTGAGGTGCCTGAAGATTGGAGGGTAGCAAATGTTGTGCCTTTGTTTAAGAAGGGTGGCAGGGAAAAGCCTGGGAACTACAGACCGGTGAGCCTGACATCTGTAGTGGGTAAGTTGTTAGAGGGTATTCTGAGAGACAGGATCTACAGGCATTTGGAGAGGCAGGGACTGATTAGGAACAGTCAGCATGGTTTTGTGAGAGGAAAATCATGTCTCACGAATTTGATTGAGTTTTTTGAAGGGGTAACCAAGAAGATAGATGAGGGCTGTGCAGTAGACGTGGTCTACATGGACTTCAGCAAAGCCTTTGACAAGGTACCGCATGGTAGGTTGTTACATAAGGTTAAATCTCACGGGATCCAAGGTGAGGTAGCCAATTGGATACAAAATTGGATTGACGACAGAAGACAGAGGGTGGTTGTAGAGGGTTGTGTTTCAAACTGGATGCCTGTGTCCAGCGGTGTGCCTCAGGGATCGGTGCTGGGTCCGCTGTTATTTGTTATTTATATTAATGATTTGGATGAGAATTTAGGAGGCATGGTTAGTAAGTTTGCAGATGACACCAAGATTGGTGGCATTGTGGACAGTGAAGAAGGTTATCTAGGATTGCAACGGGATCTTGATAAATTGGGCCAGTGGGCCGATGAATGGCAGATGGAGTTTAATTTAGATAAATGTGAGGTGATGCATTTTGGTCGATCGAATCGGGCCAGGACCTACTCCGTTAATGGTAGGGCGTTGGGGAGATTTATAGAACAAAGAGATCTAGGAGTACAGGTTCATAGCTCCTTGAAAGTGGAGTCACAGGTGGATAGGGTGGTGAAGAAGGCATTCAGCATGCTTGGTTTCATTGGTCAGAACATTGAATACAGGAGTTGGGATGTCATATTGAAGTTGTACAAGACATTAGTAAGGCCACACTTGGAATACTGTGTACAGTTCTGGTCACCCTATTATAGAAAGGATATTATTAAACTAGAAAGAGTGCAGAAAAGATTTACTAGGATGCTACCGGGACTTGATGGTTTGACTTACAGGGAGAGGTTAGATAGACTGAGACTTTTTTCCCTGGAGAGTAGTAGGTTAAGGGGTGATCTTATAGAAGTCTATAAAATAATGAGGGGCATAGATAAGGTAGATAGTCAAAATCTTTTCCCAAAGGTAGGGGAGTCTATAACGAGGGGGCATAGATTTAAGGTGAGAGGGGAGAGATACAAAAGGGTCCAGAGGGGCAATTTTTTCACTCAAAGGGTGGTGAGTGTCTGGAACGAGCTGCCAGAGGCAGTAGTAGAGGCGGGTACAATTTTGTCTTTTAAAAAGCATTTGGACAGTTACATGGGTAAGATGGGTATCGAGGGATATGGGCCAAGTGCAGGCAACTGGGACTAGCTTAGTGGTATAAACTGGGCGACATGGACATGTTGGGCCGAAGGGCCTGTTTCCATGTTGTAAACTTCTATGATTCTATGATTCTACTCTCTCACTCTATCTTTCTCTGACTATCTCACTCTATCTCTCAATCTCCCCCTCCCACCCTCTATCTCTTTCTCACTCTAACACTCTCTCTCTATCTCTCTCACTCTATCTCTCTCACTATCTCTCTATCCCTCTCTCTCTGCCTCTCTCTCTCTATCTCTCTCTGTCTCTTATTCTATCTCTCTGCCTCTCTCTCACTATATCTCTCTCCCTCTCTGTCCCTTTCTGTGTGTCTCTCTCTCTCACTCTGTATCTCTCTCTGTCTCTCTGTCTCTCTCTCCCTTGAACTCTATCCCACCCTCTCTCACTCTGTCTCTTTCTCACTATCTCTCTCACTCTCTCTCACACTCTCTCTCTCACACACACTCTATCCCTCAATCTCTCCTCTCTCTCTCTCACTCAATCTCTCTTTCTCTCACTATCTCTCTATCCCTCTCTATCTCTCTCCATGTCTCTCTGCCTCACTCTCTCATTCTATCTCTCTGCCTCTCTCTCACTATATCTCTCTCCCTCTCTCTGTGTGTCTCTCTCGCGCTCTCTCTCTCTCTCTGGCTTTCTCCCTCGCTCTCACTCTATCTCTGTCTCTCACTCTATCCCTATCTCTCTCTCTCTCTCATTGTCTGTCTGTCTGTCTCTCTCTGTCCCACTCATTTTCTCTCTCTCTCTCTCTCTCTCTTACTCTCTCTCTTTCTCTCTTACTCTCTCTCTCTCTTACTCTCTCTCTCTCTCTCTTACTCTCTCTCTCTCTTACTGTCTCTCTCTCTCTCTCTCTATCCCTCTCTGTCTGTCTCTGTCTCTCTCTCTCTCACTTTATCTATCGCTCACTCTATCTCTCTCTCTCTCACTCTTTCTCTCGCACTCTATCTCCCTCTCTCACTCATTCTCTCTCTCTCACACACTCTCTCTCACACACTCTATCTCTCTATCACTCTCTCTCACTCTCACTCTTCCTTTCTCTCTCCCACTCTGTCTCTATCTCTCTCTATCTCTCTCAGTCTGTCTCCCTCTCTCAGTCTGTCTCTCTCTCTCTATCCCTCTCTGTCTGTCTGTCTCTCACTCTATCTCTCACTCTCTCTCACTCCCTCACTCTATCTCTGTCTCTCAGTCTCTCTCTCACTCTAGCTCTCTCTCTCTAGCTCTCTCTCTCACTCTATCTCTCTCTCTCACTCACTCTAGCTCTCTCTCTCTCACTCTATCTGTCTCTTTCACTCTATCTCTCTCACACTGTCTCTCTCTCTCTCTGTCTATCTCTCTGTCTCTCTACCTCTGTCTCACCCGATGTGTCTCTCTCTCACACACGCTGTCTCTCTCTCACACTCTGTTTTTCTCTCTCTCTCTCTCACACACACTCTGTCTCACCCTATCTCTCTCTCACTCTCTCTCTCTCTCACTCTCTCACATTCTCTCTCTCTCTCTCTCACTCTGCCTCTCTCTCTCGCTCCCTCTCTCTCGCTCCCTCCCTCTCTCTCTCGCTCCCTCCCTCTCTCTCTCGCTCCCTCCCTCTCTCTCTCGCTCCCTCCCTCCCTCTCTCTCTCGCTCCCTCCCTCCCTCTCTCTCTCGCTCCCTCCCTCCCTCTCTCTCTCGCTCCCTCTCTCTCTCGCTCCCTCTCTCTCTCGCTCCCTCGCTCTCGCTCCCTCGCTCTCGCTCCCTCTCTCTCTCTCGCTCCCTCTCTCTCTCTCTCTCTCTCGCTCCCCCTCTCTCTCGCTCCCCCTCTCTCTCGCTCCCCCTCTCTCTCCCTCCCTCTCTCTCTCGCTCCCTCCCTCTCTCTCTCGCTCCCTCCCTCTCTCTCTCTCTCGCTCCCTCCCTCTCTCTCTCGCTCCCTCCCTCTCTCTCTCGCTCCCTCCCTCTCTCTCTCGCTCCCTCCCTCTCTCTCTCGCTCCCTCCCTCTCTCTCTCGCTCCCTCCCTCTCTCGCTCCCTCTCTCTCTCTCTCGCTCCCTCTCTCTCTCTCTCTCGCTCCCTCTCTCTCTCTCGCTCCCTCTCTCTCTCTCGCTCCCTCTCTCTCTCTCTCGCTCCCTCTCTCTCTCGCTCCCTCTCTCTCTCTCTCTCGCTCTCTCTCTCTCTCGCTCCCTCTCTCTCTCGCTCCCTCTCTCTCTCTCTCGCTCCCTCTCTCTCTCTCGCTCCCTCTCTCTCTCTCTCTCTCTCGCTCCCTCTCTCTTTCTCTCACTCACTCCCTCTCTCTCACATTCTCTCTCTCTCAAACACTCTCTCCATTTCTCTCTCTCTCCCCTCTGCGTGTCCTGTGTAATTGCTGTGTTCTGTTTCCCCTGTATTCCAGCAGATGGTGGGTGAACTGTACAATTGGACCAGGATGTACTGCGTGTTACAGGGAACACATCTCTTCTGTTACTATTCTCCAGAAGAAGTCGATGCCAAGGTGGAAGCTGCCTTCACCATTGCAATAAATAAGGTATCCTGGGGGTCAATTTGTGTGGGAGATTGTCAAACTCCCCGTGTGAAATTGGTGGAGATCAACAGAAATCAGAGCGACGATGAAGGAACGGCGATATATTTCCAAGTCGGGATGGTGTGTGACTTGGAGGGGAACGTGCAGGTGGTGTTGTTCCCATGTACCTGCTGCCCTTGTCCTTCTAGATGGTAGAGGTCGCGGGTTTGGGAGGTGCTGTTGAAGAAGCCTTGGCGAGTTGCTGCAGTGCATCCTGTGGATGGTACACACTGCAGCCACAGTGCACCGGTGGTGAAGGGAGTGAATGTTTAGGGTGGTGGATGGGGTGCCAATCAAGCGGGCTGCTTTGTCCTGGATGTTGTCGAGCTTCTTGAGTGTTTTTGGAGCTGCACTCATCCAGGCAAGTGGAGAGTATTCCATCACACTCCTGACTTGTGCCTTGTAGATGGTGGAAAGGCTTTGGGGAGTCAGGAGGTGAGTCACTCGCCGCAGAATACCCAGCCTCTGACCTGCTCTTGTCGCCACAGTATTTATGTGGCTGGTCCAGTTAAGTTTCTGGTCAATGGTGACCCCCAGGATGTTGATGGTGGGGGATTTGGCGATGGTAATGCCGTTGAATGTCAAGGGGAGGTGGTTAGACTCTCTCTTGTTGGAGATGGTCATTGCCTGGCACTTGTCTGGTGCGAATGTTACTTGCCACTTATCAGCCCAAGCCTGGATGTTGTCCAGGTCTTGCTGCATGTGGGCACGGACTGCTTCATTATCTGAGGGGTTGTGAATGGAACTTTTCACTGTGCAGTCATCAGCGAACATCCCCATTTCTGACCTAATGATTGAGGGAAGGTCATTGATGAAGCAGCTGAAGATGGTTGGGCCTAGGACACTGCCCTGAGGAACTCCTGCAGCAATGTCCTGGGGCTGAGATGATTGGCCTCCAATAACCACTACCATCTTCCTTTGTGCTAGGTATGACTCCAGCCACTGGAGAGTGATGTCAAGGGCAGTCACTCTCACCTCACCTCTGGAATTCAGCTCTTTTGTCCATGTTTGGACCAAGGCTGTAATGAGGTCTGGAGCCGAGTGGTCCTGGCGGAACACAAACTGAGCATCGGTGAGCAGGTTATTGGTGAGTAAGTGCCGCTTGATAGCACTGTCGACTACACCTTCCATCACTTTGCTGATGATTGAGAGTAGACTGATGGGGCAGTAATTGGCTGGATTGGATTTGACCTGCTTTTTGTGGACAGGACATACCTGGGCAATTTTCCACATTGTCGGGTAGATGCCAGTGTTGTAGCTGTACTGGAACAGCTTGGCTGGAGACACAGCTAGTTCTGGAGCACAAGTCTTCAGCACTACAGCCGGGATGTGTCGGGGCCCATAGCCTTTGCTGTATCCAATGCACTCAGCCGTTTCTTGATATCACGTGGAGTGAATCGAATTGGCTGAAGACTGGCTTCCGTGATGGTGGGGATATCGGGAGGAGGCCGAGATGGATCATCCACTCGGCACTTCTGGCTGAAGATGGTTGCAAACGCTTCAGCCTTGTCTTTTGCACTCACGAGCTGGACTCCGCCATCATTGCGGATGGGGATGTTTGCAGAGCCTCCTCCTCCTGTTAGTTGTTTAATTGTCCACTCTGTCAGTCAATGGGCTCTTCACACATCAGTGCGATGAGGTGAAATTTAAGCATGAAGCTCTTTTATTTGTCAGACTGAACGTACAGATCGAGACTTGCAACCAGCTCACACAATTCAGTCAGTTCGACTTGTCTTTTGTCAGAAGGTAATGTTGGCTGAAACCTGGGTGTGTCGTGAAGGGGAGCTGTATTGTCCGTTACCCTGCTCTCTGATGAAATATCGAGTCCCTCTGTGCCGCTCAGATTAATGTGTTTTCCAGGAAACCCGAATCAGAGCGACAGACAAAGACCCAAAGAGCAAAATTAACAGCATCTCGATAACCAATCGATACGCAGGAGAGGAGGTGAGTCATACACTGGTGGCAGACAGTGGGGAGGAGAAGCAGCGATGGTTGGAAACCTTCTGGCAACACCTCTATGACATGAGTGAGTTTCCAATTCAATCGTGATGTGATGTGCACTGAACCCCACAAATCAGGCATCGTCTGAGATACCCCATGGGTAACACTGAACCCCACAAATCGGGCATCGTCTGAGATACCCCATGGGTAACACTGAACCCCACAAATCAGGCATCGTCTGAGATACCCTGTGGGTAACACTGAACCCCACAAATCGGGCATCGTCTGAGATACCCCGTGGGTAACACTGAACCCCACAAATCAGGCATCGTCTGAGATACCCCATGGGTAACACTGAACCCCACAAATCAGGCATCGTCTGAGATACCCCATGGGTAACACTGAACCCCACAAATCAGGCATCGTCTGAGATACCCCGTGGGTAACACTGAACCCCACAAATCGGGCATCGTCTGAGATACCCCATGGGTAACACTGAACCCAACAAATCGGGCATCGTCTGAGATACCCCGTGGGTAACACTGAACCCCACAAATCGGGCATCGTCTGAGATACCCTGTGGGTAACACTGAACCCCACAAATCAGGCATCGTCTGAGATACCCTGTGGGTAACACTGAACCCCACAAATCAGGCATCGTCTGAGATACCCTGTGGGTAACACTGAACCCCACAAATCGGGCATCGTCTGAGATACCCCATGGGCAACACCAAACCCCACAAATCGGGCATCGTCTGAGATACCCCATGGGCAACACCAAACCCCACAAATCAGGCATCGTCTGAGATACCCTGTGGGCAACACTGAACCCCACAAATCAGGCATTGTCTGAGATACCCCGTGGGTAACACTGAACCCCACAAATCAGGCATCGTCTGAGATACCCCATGGGCTAGAATCATCGAAATTTAGGGCGCAGAAGGAGGCCATTCGGGAATTCGGCCCATCGTGTCTGTGCCAGCCGAAAAAGAGCTGTCCAGCCTAATCCCACTTTCCAGCTCTTGGTCCGTAGCCCTGCAGGTCACGGCTCTTCAGGGGCACATCCAGGGATTTTATAAATGAGTTGAGGGTTTCTGCCTCTCCCACCCTCTCAGGCAGTGAGTTCCAGACCCCCACCACCCTCTGGGTGAAAACATTTCTCCTCAGCTCCCCTCTAATCCTTCTACCAATCACTTTAAATCTGTGCCCCCTGGTTATTGACCCCTCCACTAAGGGAAATAGGTCCTTCCTATCCTCTCTATCTGGGCCCCTCATAATTTTATACACCTCAATTAAATCACCCCTCAGCCTCCTCTGTTCCAAGGCAAACAACCCCAGCCAATCCAATCTTTCCTCATAGCTAAAATTCTCCAGTCCTGGCAACATCCTCGTAAATCTCCTCTGCACCCTCTCGAGTGCAATCACATCCTTCCTGTAATGTGGTGACCAGAATTGTACACAGTACTCAAGCTGTGGCCTAACTAGTCTTTTCTACCGGCCATAATCTTTCAAACCTCTGTAGATCCGGGGGTGGTGCCAGAGGACGGGAGAATTGCAAATGTTACACCCTTGTTCAAACAAGGGTGTAAGGATAAACCCAGCAACTATAGGCCAGTCAGTTTAACCTCAGTGGTGGGGAAACTTTTAGAAACTAATAGAGAGCCAGCATGGATTTGTGAAAAGTCGGTTGTGCCTGACAAACTTGATTGAATTTTTTGAAGAGGTGACCAAAGTAGTGGACAGGGGAATGTCAATGGATGTTATTTATATGGACTTCCAGAAGGCATTTGATAAGGTCCCACATAAGAGACTGTTAGCTAAGATAGAAGCCCATGGAATCGAGGGAAAAGTACGAACTTGGTTAGGAAGTTGGCTGAGTGAAAGGCGACAGAGAGTAGGGATAATGGGAAGGTACTCACATTGGCAGGATGTGACTAGTGGAGTCCCGCAGGGATCTGTCTTGGGGCCTCAATTATTCACAATATTTATTAACGACTTAGACGAAGGCATAGAAAGTCTCATATCTAAGTTTGCCGATGACACAAAGATTGGTGGCATTGTAAGCAGTGGAGATGAAAACATAAAATTACAAAGCGATATTGATAGATTAGGTGAATGGGCAAAACTGTGGCAAATGGAATTCAATGTAGACAAATGTGAGGTCATCCACTTTGGATCAAAAAAGGATAGAACAGGGTACTTTCTAAATGGTAAAAAGTTAAAAACAGTGGATGTCCAAAGGGACTTAGGGGTTCAGGTACATCGATCATTGAAGTGTCATGAACAGGTGCAGAAAATAATCAATAAGGCTAATGGAATGCTGGCCTTTATATCTGGAGGACTGGAGTACAAGGGGGCAGAAGTTATGCTGCAGCTATACAAAACCCTGGTGAGACCGCACCTGGAGTTACTGTGAGCAGTTCTGGGCACCGCACCTTCGGAAGGACATATTGGCCTTGGAGGGAGTGCAGCGTAGGTTTACTAGAATGATACCCGGACTTCAAGGGTTAAGTTACGAGGAGAGATGACACAAATTGGGGTTGTATTCTCTGGAGTTTCGAAGGTTAAGGGGTGATCTGATCGAAGTTTATAAGATATTAAGGGGAACGGATAGGGTGGATAGAGAGAAACTATTTCCGCTGGTTGGGGATTTTAGGAGTAGGGGGCACAGTCTAAAAATTAGAGCCAGACCTTTCAGGAGTGAGATTAGAAAACATTTCTACACACAAAGGGTGGTAGAAGTTTGGAACTCTCTTCTGCAAACGGCAATTGATACTAGCTCAATTGCTAAATTTAAATCTGAGATAGATAGCTTTTTGGCAACCAAATGTATTAAGGGATATGGGCCAAAGGCAGGTATATGGAGTTAGATCACAGATCAGCCATGATCTTATCAAATGGCGGAGCAGGCACGAGGGGCTGAATGGCCTACTCCTGTTCCTATAGACAACCCCCACCAACGTTTTCTGCCCCTTGGTGTTTCTTAGCTCCACCCATACAGATTCCACATTGTGATTTTCCGAGCCAATATCCTTCCTCACTATTGCATTGATTTCCTCCTTTACTAACAACGCTACCCCACCTCCTTTCCCTTTTTGCCTGTCCTTCCTAAATATTGAATATCCCTGGATGCTCAATTCCCATCCTTGGTCACCCTGCAGCCATGTCTCCGTAATCGCAACTATATCATAACCGTTAATATCTATCTGCGCTGTTAATTCATCGACCTTATTGCGAATGCTCCGCTCATTAAGACACAATGCCTTTAGACTTGTCTTTTTAAGATTGCTGGTCATCTTAGTTTTATTTTGCACTATGGCCCTATTTGTTTTTCGCCCTTGTTTTCTCTGCCTTCCACTGTTGCTTCTTCCCTTTCTGTCTTTTGTTTCTATCCTTGTTTCCCCCTCCTCTGACTCCCCGCTCAGGTTCCCATCCCCCTGCCATTCTAGTTTAAACCTTCCCCAACAGCACGAGCAAACACCCCCGCGAGGACATTGGTCCCAGTCCTGCTCGGGTGTAACCCGTCCCGCTTGTACAGGTCCCACCTTCCCCAGAACCGGTCCCAATGTCCCAGAATCTAAATCCCTCCCTCCTACACCATCCCTGCAGCCACGCATTCATCCTGTCTATTCTCCTGTTCCTATACTCACTAGCACGTGGCACTGGGAGTAATCCTGAGATCACTACTTTTGAGGTCCTGCTTTTTAATTTATCACCTAACTCCTTGAATTCACCTTGCAGGACCTCATCCCTTTTTTTACCTGTGTCGTTGGTACCGATATGGACCACGACTACTGGCTGTTCACCCTCCCCCTCCAGAATGCCCTGCAGCCGCTCCGTGACATCCTTGACCCGAGCACCAGGGAGGCAACATACCATCCTGGAGTCACGTTTGCGGCCGCAGAAACACCTATCTGTTCCCCTTACAATTGAATCCCCGATCACTATAGCCCTGCCACTCTTCTTCCTCCCCTCCTGTGCAGCAGAGCCACCCGTGGTGCCCTGAACTTGGCTCTTGCTGCTTTCCCCTGATAAGCCATCTCCCCCAACAGTATCCAAAGCGGTATATCTGTTTGAGAGGGAGATGGCCCCAGGGGACTCTTGCTCTACCTGCCTCGTCCTTTTATTCTGCCTGGCGGTCACCCATTTCCTTTCTGCCTGTGTAATCTTTACCTGCAGTGTGACCACCTCACTGAACGTGCTATCCACGATAGTCTCAGCATCACGGATGCTCCACAGTGAATCCACCCGCAGCTCCAGCTCCGAAATGCGGTTAGCCAGTAGCTGCAGCTGGACACACTTCCTGCACACATGGTCGCCAGGGACACCTGTAGTGTCCATGACTTCCCACATAGTGCAGGAGGAGCAGATCACGGGTGCGAGCTGTGCTGCCATGACTTGCCTTAGATTTACACTGTGCTCACCTCTCGGTCTCTCCTCCCGCTCTCGGTCTCTCCTCCCGCTCTCGGTCTCTCCTCCCGCTCTCGGTCTCTCCTCCCTCTCTCGCTCTCTCCTCCCGCTCTCGGTCTCTCCTCCCTCTCTCGCTCTCTCCTCCCGCTCTCGGTCTCTCCTCCCGCTCTCGGTCTCTCCTCCCGCTCTCGGTCTCTCCTCCCGCTCTCGGTCTCTCCTCCCGCTCTCGGTCTCTCCTCCCGCTCTCGGTCTCTCCTCCCGCTCTCGGTCTCTCCTCCCGCTCTCGGTCTCTCCTTTTACACTGTGCTCACCTCTCGGACTCTCCTTTTACACTGTGCTCACCTCTCGGACTCTCCTTTTACACTGTGCTCACCTCTCGGACTCTCCTTTTACACCGTGCTCACCTCTCGGACTCTCCTTTTACACTGTGCTCACCTCTCGGACTCTCCTTTTACACTGTGCTCACCTCTCGGACTGTCCTCCCGCTCTCGGACCAAAGGAGGCTGAGGGGAGATTTAATTGAGGTCATGGAAACATAGAATCTTAGAAAATAGGAGCAAGAGGAGGCCATTCGGCCCTTTGGCCCTGCTCCGCCATTCAAAATGATCATGGCTGATCGTCTAACTCAGTTCCCTGTTCCTGCTTTTTCCCCATATCCCTTGATCCCTTTAGCATTAAGAAATATATCTATCTCCTTCTTGTATAAAATTATGAGGGGCCTTGATAGAGTGGATAGGAAGGACCTATTTCCCTTAGTGGAGAGGTCAATAACCAGGGGGCACAGATTTAAAGTGATTGGTAGAAGGATTAGAGGGGAGCTGAGGAGAAATGTTTTCACACAGAGGGTGGTGGGGGTCTGGAACTCACTGCCTGAGAGGGTGAGAGAGGCAGAAACCCTCAACTCATTAAAAAAATCCCTGGATGTGCCCCTGAAGAGCCGTGACCTACAGGGCTACGGACCAAGTGCAGGAAAGTGGGATTAAGCTGGATAGCTCTTTCTCTGATGGCACAGACACAATGGGCCGAATGGCCTCCTTCTGTGCCCTAAATTGCTATGATTCTATTTATCCAATTCCCTTTTGAAAGTTATTATTGAATCTGCTTCCACCGCCCTTTCAGGCAGTGAATTCCAGATCATCACAACTCACTGAGTAAAAAAATGTTTCCTCATCTCCCCTCTGGCTCTTTTACCGATCACCTTAAATCTGTGTCCTCTGGTTACTGACCCTTCCACCAATGGGAACAGTTTCTCCTTATTTACTCTGTCAAAACCCTTCATGATTTTGAATACCTCGATCAAATCTCCTCAACCGTCTCTGTTCCAAGGAGAACAACCCCAGCTTCTCCAGTCTATCCATGTAACTAAAGTCCCTCATCCCTGGAATCATTCTAGTAAATCTCTTCTGCACTCTCTCTAATGCCTTCACATCTTTCCGAAAGTGCGGTGCCCAGAACTGGACACAATACTGCAGCTGGGGTCCAACCAGTGTTTTATAAAGGTTCATCATGACTTCCATACTTTTATACTCTGTGCCTCTATTTATAAAGCCCAGGATCCCATATGCTTTTTTAACCACTTTCTCAACCTGCCCTGCCACCTTCAATGATTTGTGCACATATACCCCCAGATCTCTCTGTTCCTGTACCCCTTTTAAAATTGTACCATTTAGTTTATTTTGCCTCTCCTCATTCTTCCTACCGAAATGTATCACTTCACACTTCTCTGCATTAAATTGCATCCCCCATGTGTCTGCTCATTTCACCAGTCTGTCTCTGTCCTCCTGAAGTCTGTTACTATCCTCCACATTGTTTACTACATTTCCGAGTTTTGTGTCATCTTGAAATTATAACTTTGAAATTATACCCTCTATATCCAAGTCCAGGTCATTAATATATATCAAAAAGAGCAGTGGTCCTAATACTGACCCCTGGGGAACACCACTGTAAACTTCACTCCAGTCTGAAAAACAACCGTTCACCACTACTCTCTGCTTTCTGTCCCTGAGCCAGTTTTATATCCACACTCTCACTGACCCTTTAATCCCATGGGCTTTAATTTTGCTAAAGTCTATCGTGTGGCACTTTATCAAATGCCTTCTGAAAGTCCATATACACAACATCAACCGCACTGCCCTCATCAACCCTCTCCGTTACTTCATCAAAGAACTCAGTCAAGTTCGTCAAACACGATTTTCCTTCAACAAATCCGTGCTGACTTTCATTTATTAGCCCAGATTTTTCCAAGTGCCAATTAATTTTATCCTGGATTATTGTGTCCAAAAGTTTCCCCACCACTGACGTTAGACTGACTGGCCTGTAATTACCGGATTTATCCCTCTCCCCTTTTTTGAACAGAGGGGTGTAACATTTGCAATCCTCCAGTCCTCCGGCACCATCCCCATATCTAAGGAGGATTGGAAGATTGTGGTCAGATCCTCCGCAATTTCCACCCTTACTTCCCTCTGTAACCTGGGATGTTTCCCATCTGGACCGGGTGACTTTTCTACTTTGAGTGCTGCCAATCTTTTAAGCCCTTCCTCTTTATCTATTTTTATCCTCTCCAATATCACTCCTACCTCCTCCTTTACTCTACAATGGCAGCATCCTCTTCTCTAGTGAATGCCAATGTAAAGTATCCATTCAATACCTCAGACAGGCCCTCTGCCCCCACAAGAAGATCTCCTTTTTGTCCCGAATCAGTCCCACCCTTCCTTTCACTGCCCTTTTACTATTTATATGTTTATAAAAGACTTTTGGATTCCCTTTTATGTTAGTCACTAATCTATTCTCATTCTCTCTCTCTGCTCCTCTTATTCCCTTTGATGTTATTATCATAGAATCATAGAAAGGTTACAGCATGGAAGATGGAAGGAGGCCATTCGGCCCATCGAGTCCGTGCTGGCTCTATATGCAAGAGCAATCCAGCTAGTCCCACTCCCCCGCACCTTCCCCATAGCCCTGCGATTTTTCTCCTTTCATGTACTTATCCAGTTCCCTTTTGACGGCCAACAGACAGAGGAAGAGTAGGAAGGCAGTGCAAGGGTCCCCTGCGGTCATCTCCCTCCAAAACAGGTATACCGTTTTGGATACTGTTGGGGGAGATGGCTCACCAGGGGAAGGTGGCAGTGGCCAGGTTCATGGCACCGTGGCTGGCTCTGCTGCACAGGAGGGCAGGAAAAAGAGTGGCAGAGCTATAGTGATAGGGGACTCGATTGTAAGGGGAATAGACAGGCGTTTCTGCGGACACAACCGAGACTCCAGGATGGTATGTTGCCTCCCTGGTGCAAGGGTCAAGGATGTCTCGGAGCGGCTGCAGGACATTCTGGAGGGGGAGGGTGAACAGCCAGTTGTCGTGGTGCATATAGGTACCAACGATATAGGTAAAAAACAGGATGAGGTCCTACAAGCTGAATTTAGGGAGTTAGGAGTTAAACTAAAGAGTAGGACCTGAAAGGTAGTAATCTCAGGATTGCTACCAGTGCCACGGGTTAGTCAGAGTAGGAATGACAGGATAGCTAAGATGAATACGTGGCTTGAGAGATGGTGCAAGAGGGAGGGATTCAAATTCCTGGGCCATTGGAACCGGTTCTGGGGGAGGTGGGACCAGTACAAATTGGACGGTCTGCATCTGGGCAGGACTGGAACCAATGTCCTAGGGGGAGTGTTTGCTCGTGCTGTTGGGGAGGGTTTAAACTAATGTGGCAGGGGGATGGGAACCGATGCAGGAAGTCAGTGGGAAATAAAGTGGTGACAGAAACAAAAGGCAGTAAGGGAGAGTGTACAGAACATGACCGGACAGATGGTCTGAGAAAGCAGGGCAAAGACCAAGGGAAGTCTAGATTAAACTGCATTTCTTTCAATGCAAGAAGTCTGATGGGCAAGGCAGATGAACTCAGGGCATGGATGGGTACATGGGACTGGGATGTTATAGCTATTACTGAAACATGGCTAAGGGAGGGGCAGGACTGGCAGCTCAATGTTCCAGGGTACAGATGCTATAGGAAAGATAGAGCAGGAGGTAAGAGAGGAGGGGGAGTTGCGTTCTTGATTAGGGAGAACATCACGGCAGTAGTGAGAGGGGATATATCCGAGGGTTCGCCCACCGAGTCTATATGGGTAGAACTGAAAAATAAGAAGGGAGAGATCACTTTGATAGGATTGTACTACAGACCCCCAAATAGTCAACGGGAAATTGAGGAGCAAATATGTAAGGAGATTACAGACAGCTGCAAGAAAAATAGGGTGGTAATAGTAGGGGACTTTAACTTTCCCAACATTGACTGGGACAGCCATAGCATTAGGGGCTTGGATGGAGAGAAATTTGTTGAGTGTATTCAGGAGGAATTTCTCATTCAGTATGTGGATGGCCCGACGAGAGAGGGGGCAAAACTTGACCTCCTCTTGGGAAATAAGGAAGGGCAGGTGACAGAAGTGTTAGTGAGGGATCACTTTGGGACCAGTGATCATAATTCCATTAGTTTTAAGATAGCTATGGAGAAGGATAGGTCTGGCCCAAAAGTTAAAATTCTAAATTGGGGAAAGGCCAATTTTGATGGTATTAGACAGGAACTTTCAGAAGTTGATTGGGAGAGTCTGTTGGCAGGCAAAGGGACGTCTGGTAAGTGGGAGGCTTTCAAAAGTGTGTTAACCAGGGTTCAGGGTAAGCACATTCCTTATAAAGTGAAGGGCAAGGCTGGTAGAAGTAGGGAACCTTGGATGACTCGGGAGATTGAGGCCCCAGTCAAAAAGAAGAAGGAGGCATATGACATGCATAGGCAGCTGGGATCAAGTGGATCCCTTGAAGAGTATAGAGATTGCCGGAGTAGAGTTAAGAGAGAAATCAGGAGGGCAAAAAGGGGATATGAGATTGCTTTGACAGATCAGGCAAAGGTGAATCCAAAGAGCTTCTACAAATACATAAAGGGCAAAAGGGTAACTAGGGAGAGAGTAGGGCCTCTTAAGGATCAACAAGGTCATCTATGTGCGGAACCACAAGAGATGGGTGAGATCCTGAATGAATATTTCACATCGGTATTTACGCTTGAGAAAGGCATGGATGTTAGGGAACTTGGGGAAATAAATAGTGATGTCTTGAGGAGTGTACATATTACAGAGAGGGAGGTGCTGGAAGTCTTAACGCGCATCAAGGTAGATAAATCTCCCGGACCTGATGAAATGTATCCTAGGACGTTATGGGAGGTTAGGGAGGAAATTGCGGGTCCCCTAGCAGAGATATTTGAATCATCCACCGCTACAGGTGAGGTGCCTGAAGATTGGAGGGTAGCAAATGTTGTGCCTTTGTTTAAGAAGGGCGGCAGGGAAAAGCCTGGGAACGACAGACCAGTGAGCCTGACATCTGTAGTGGGTAAGTTGTTAGAGGGTATTCTGAGAGACAGGATCTACAGGCATTTGGAGAGGCAGGGACTAATTAGGAACAGTCAGCATGGTTTTGTGAGAGGAAAATCATGTCTCACGAATTTGATTGAGTTTTTTGAAGGGGTAACCAAGAAGATAGATGAGGGGTGTGCAGTAGACGTGGTCTACATGGACTTCAGCAAAGCATTTGACAAGGTACCGCATGGTAGGTTGTTACATAAGGTTAAATCTCATGGGATCCAAGGTGAGGTAGCCAATTGGATACAAAATTGGCTTGACGACAGAAGACAGAGGGTGGTTGTAGAGGGTTGTTTTTCAAACTGGATGCCTGTGTCCAGCGGTGTGCCTCAGGGATCGGTGCTGGGTCCGCTGTTATTTGTTATTTATATTAATGATTTGGATGAGAATTTAGGAGGCATGGTTAGTAAGTTTGCAGATGACACCAAGATTGGTGGCATTGTGGACAGTGAAGAAGGTTATCTAGGATTGCAACGGGATCTTGATAAATTGGGCCAGTGGGCCGATGAATGGCAGATGGAGTTTAATTTAGATAAATGTGAGGTGATGCATTTTGGTAGATCGAATCGGGCCAGGACCTACTCCGTTAATGGTAGGGCGTTGGGGAGAGTTATAGAACAAAGAGATCTGGGAGTACAGATTCATAGCTCCTTGAAAGTGGAGTCACAGGTGGATAGGGTGGTGAAGAAGGCATTCAGCATGCTTGGTTTCATTGGTCAGAACATTGAATGCAGGAGTTGGGATGTCTTGTTGAAGTTGTACAGGGCATTGGTGAGGCCACACTTGGAGTACTGTGTACAGTTCTGGTCACCCTATTATAGAAAGGATATTATTAAACTAGAAAGAGTGCAGAAAAGATTTACTAGGATGCTACCGGGACTTGATGGTTTGACTTACAGGGAGAGGTTAGATAGACTGGGACTTTTTTCCCTGGAGAGTAGGAGGTTAAGGGGTGATCTTATAGAAGTCTATAAAATAATGAGGGGCATAGATAAGGTCGATAGTCAAAATCTTTTCCCAAAGGTGGGGGAGTCTATAACGAGGGGGCATAGATTTCAGGTGAGAGGGGAGAGATACAAAAGGGTCCAGAGGGGCAATTTTTTCACTCAAAGGGTGGTGAGTGTCTGGAACGAGCTGCCAGAGGCAGTAGTAGAGGCGGGTACAATTTTGTCTTTTAAAAAGCATTTGGACAGTTACATGGGTAAGATTGGTATAGAGGGATATGGGCCAAGTGCAGGAAATTGGGACTAGCTTAGTGGTATAAACTGGGCGACATGGACATGTTGGGCCGAAGGGCCTGTTTCCATGTTGTAACTTCTATGATTCTATGATTGAATCTCCCTCCACCACCCCCCAGGCAGTGCATTCCAGATCATAACCACTCGCTGTGTAAAAAAGTTTTTCCTCATGTCACCTTTGGCTCTTTTACTGATCACCTTAAATCTATGTCCTCTGGTCCTTGACCCTTCCACCAATGGGAACAGTTTCGCTCTATCTACTCTGTCTAAACCCTTCATGATTTTGAAATCCTCGATCAAATCTCCTCGCAACCGTCTCTGTTCCAAGGAGAACAACCCCAACTTCTCCAGTCTATCCATGTAACTAAAGTCCCTCATCCCTGGAATCATTCCAGTAAATCTCTTCTGCTCCCTCTCTAAGGCCTTCACATCTTTCCTAAAGTGCGGTGCCCAGGACTGGACATAACACTCCAGTTGTGGCCGAACCAGTGTTTTATAAAAGGTTCATCATGACTTCCATACTTTTGTACTCTGTGCCTCTATTTATAAAGCCCAGGATCCCGTATGCTTTTGTAAACCACTTTCTCAACCTGCCCTGCCACCTTCAATGATTTGTGCACAAACACCCCCAGATCTCTCTGTTGCTGTACCCCTTTTAGAGTTGTGCCCTCTCGTTCTTCCTACCGAAATGTATCACTGTGCATTTTATGTTCTGACAATCTGTTATTGCCTTCACAGGTGAGTGGAAACAGTGCTGCGATGAATTGATGAACATCGAAATAGCATCGCCACGGAAACCGCCGGTAATGATCTCCAATCAAGGATCCTCCCTCTATCAGCAGATGGGTGAGCACTCTCAACGTTGGTCTGTGTTTTTAGGTTAAAAAAAAAACCAAAGGAGACACTTTATATTTAATAGATGGTTTAAAGCGTTTTCCAGAGGCACCAATTCACACATTCACTCACTGCTCGTTTAATCAATGGCAATTGTATTGCTGAATCAGGTTTCATAGAAACATACAGCACAGGAGGAGGCCCCACAAGAACCTGTGCTGGCTCTTTAAGAGCAATCTAGTTCGTCCCAATCCCCCGCTCTTTCCCTGCAAATTTTTTCCCTTCAAATATTTACCCAATTCCCTTTTGAAAGTTATTATTGAATCTGCTTCCACCGCCCTTTCAGGCAGTGAATTCCAGATCATCACAACTCCCTGCGTAAAAAAATGTTTCCTCATCTCCCCTCTGGCTCTTTTACCGATCACCTTAAATCTGTGTCCTCTGGTTCTTGACCCTTCCACCAATGGGAACAGTTTCTCTCTATCTACTCTGTCTAGACCCTTCATGATTTTGAATACCTCGATCAAATCTCCCTTTAACCGTCTCTGTTCCAAGGAGAACAATCCCAGCTTCTCCAGTCTATCCACGTAACTAAAGTCCCTCATCCCTGGAATCATTCTAGTAAATCTCTTCTGCACCCTCTCTAAGGCCTTCACATCTTTCCTAAAGTGCGGTGCCCAGAACTGGACACAATACTCCAGCTGAGGCCTAACCAGTGTTTTATAAAGGTTCATCATGACTTCCATACTTTTGTACTCTATGCCTCTATTTATAAAGCCCAGGATCCCGTATGCTTTTTTAACCACTTTCTCAACCTGCTGCCACCTTCAATGATTTGTGTACATATACCCCCAGATCTCTCTGTTCCTGTACCCCTTTTAGAGTTGTGCCCTCTAGTTTATTTTGCCTCTCTTCATTCTTCCTACCGAAATGTATCACTTCGCACTTCTCTGCATTAAATGTCCGCCCATTCCACCAGCCTGTTGATATCCTCACTGTTCACTACACTTCCAAGTTTTGTGCCTTCTGTAAATTTTGAAATTGTGCCCTGTACACCCAAATCCAAGTCATTAATATATATCAAGAAAAGCAGTGATCCCAGCACCGACCCCTGGGGAACACCACTGTACCCCTCCCTCCAGTCCGAAAAACAACCGTTCACCACTACTCTCTGTTTCCTGTCATTCAGCCAATTCTGTATCCATGTTGCTACTGCCCCCTTTATTCCATGGGTCACAATCTTGATGACAAGTCTATCATGCAGCACTTTATCAAACACCTTTTGAAAGTCCATATACACCACATCAACTGCATTGCCCTCATCGACCCTCTCTGTTACCTCATCAAAAAACTCTATCAGGTTAGTTAAACAGGATTTGCCTTTAACAAATCCGTGCTGGCTTTCCCTAATTGCATCGAACATACTGCACAGAAACAGGCCATTCAGCCCAACAGGTCCATGCCGGTGTTTATGCTCCAAGGGAGCCTCCTCCCACCGTTTTTTGACGAACCACATCCACCTATCCATCGATTCCTTTCTCCCACATGTGTTTATCGAGCTTCCCCTTAAATGCATCTAAGTTAGTCAACTCAACTACTCCTTGTGGTAGCGAGTTCCACATTCAAGGTAAAGAAATTTCTCCTGAATTCCCGATTAAATTTATTAGTGACTATCTCATATTCACGGCCTCTAGTTCTGGTCTCCCTTGCATTTTCTCCACGTCGACCCTATCAAACCCTTTCATAATCTTAAAGACCTCGATCAGGTCACCCCTCAGTCTTCTCTTTTCCAGAGAAAAGAGTCCCAGCCTGTTCAATCTTTCCTAATAGGGAAAACCTCAAAGTTCTGGTGTCATCCTAGTAAATCTTTTTTGTACCTTTTCCAGTGCCTCTATATCCTTTTTATAAGAATCGGGCAGGAAAGGTTCACTAATGTCCTTTAGGGAAGGAAACCTGCTGATCTGACCCGGTCTGGCCTATATGTGACTCCAGACCCACAGCAATGTTGATTCTTAATCACCCTCTGAAATGGCCGAGCAAGACACTCAGTTGTAAAATCTCACTATGAAAAGTCATAATAAGAATAAAACCGGACGGACCACCTGGCATCGGACCACGAGGCACCGGACACGACAACGGCAAAACACCAAGCCCAGTCGACCCTGCAAAGTCCTCCTCACTAACATCTGGGGACTTGTGCCAAAATTGGGAGAGCTGTCCCACAGACTATTCAAGCAGCAGCCTGACATAGCCATACTCACAGAATCATACCTTTCAGCCAACGTCCCAGACTCTTCCATCACCATCCCTGGGTATGTCCTGTCCCACCGGCAGGACAGACCCACCAGAGGTGGCGGTACAGTGATATACAGTCAGGAGGGAGTGGCTCTGGGAGTCCTCAACATTGACTCTGGACCCCATGAAATCTCATGGCATCAGGTCAAACATGGGCACGGAAACCTCCTGCTGATTACCACCTACCGTCCTCCCTCAGCTGATGAATCAGTCCTCCTCCATGTTGAGCACCACTTGGAGGAAGCACTGAGGGTAGCAAGGGCACAGAATGTGGGTTGGTGCAGAAGGGAGGGATTTAGATTCCTGGGACATTGGGACCGGTTCTGGGGAAGGTGGGACCTGTACAAGCGGGACAGGTTACACCCGAGCAGGACCGGGACCAATGTCCTCGCGGGGGTGTTTGCTCGTGCTGTTGGGGAAGGTTTAAACTAGAGTGGCGGGGGATGGGAACCTGAGCGGGGAGTCAGAAGGGAGTAAAGTTGAGAGCAGCAAGAGAGGGGAAGACCCAGGGGGAATTTACAATACAAATAGTACAAACAGTTGTTCAAGAACAAGTGAAAGGGAAAAGCGTCGAGCAGCAGAAAGAAAGTGTACTTTAGACACTACAGATAAAGTGAAAACTAGAAGTAAAGGGAATTAGGGGTTACGGGGAGCGGGCAGGAAATTGGACATGATTTTAGATTTGAGGTTAGGACCAGATCAGCCATGATCTTATTGAATGGCGCAGCAGGCTCGAGGGGCCGATTGGCCTACTCCTGCTCCTATTTCTTATGTTCTTATGTTCGAAGGTGTAAGGCGATTAACCCAGCATCAAAGCTGAAGGTCAGGCTAGGGTGTGTGGCCCAACTAAGAGTTCTATATACAGATGCACGGAGTATAAGGAATAAATTGAATGAACTACAGGTTCAAATTCAAATTGGAGGGTGTGACATGATAGCTATTACTGAGACATGGCTGCAGGATGGTCAGGATTGGGAACTAAATATACCAGGTTATAAGGTCTACAGGAGAGATAGGGAAAATGGAAGAGGGGGAGGAGTAGCCTTAATGATTAGAGATGAAATCACTTCAATGATAAAGGAGGATATAACGAGAGGTAAGCAGCCAACAGAGACCTTATGGGTTGAATTGAGAAATAGGAAAGGATCTGAGACTATAGTGGGAGTTGTTTATAGGAGCCCTGGCAGCAGCTCTGAAGTGCTAGATTGTATAAATGCAGAGATTAGACAAGCGTGTAAGAAAGGCATAGTGGTCTTAATGGGGGACTTTAACCTTCACAGAGATTGGGAAAAGCAGACTAGCAACTGTCAGAAAGGTAGTGAATTTCTTGAGTGTGTCCGGGATAGTTTTCTCCAGCAGTATGTCCCAGAGGCAACAAGGGGGCAAGTAATGAGTAATGAACCAGATTTAGTTAACAGCTTAACTGTGCGTGAACATCTATCCAATAGTGATCATAACATGATCGAGTTCAATGTCGTGTTTGAAAGGGAAAAAAGTGAGTCAGCTGCTAAGATTCTAGACTTGGGTAAGGCCGACTTCAATGGGATGAGACAGAGACTGTCCACAGTAAACTGGGCAAATCTGTTAATGGGTAAAACGACTGATGATCAGTGGGAAATGTTTAAAGAAACATTGAACGTGATACAGAATCGGTTTATACCCCTGAGGGGCAAGAACTCTACTTGCCAAAAAAACAGCCATGGACAACTAAAGAGGTAAGGGAGAGTATAAGACATAAGGAAAGGGCATACAAAAAGGCAAAAAATGGCACAGATCCTGGCAAATGGGAAAGATACAAAGATCAACAAAGGGTCACAAAACAGACAGTAAGAGCTACAAAAAGAGAGTATGAAAAGAAACTTGCAAGGGATATCAAAACCAATACAAAGAACTTTTATAGTTACATTAGGAAAAAGAGGGTGGTCAGGAGCAGTGTTGGCCCCTTAAAAACTGAAAGTGGGGATATTGTCATTGACAATGGGGAAATGGCGGACATGTTGAACAATTACTTTGTGTCAGTATTTACAGTAGAAAAAGAGGATATCATGCCGGAAATCCCAAGAAAACTAATATTGAATCGGGGATAGGGACTCGATAAAATTAACATAAGTACTACAACAGTAATGAAGAAAATAATAGCACTAAAGAGTGACAAATCCCCAGGACCAGATGGTTTCCATCCCAGGGTTTTAAAGGAAGTAGGTGAGCACATTGCAGATGCCCGAACTATAATCTTTCAAAGTTCTCTAGATTCAGGAACTGTCCCTCTGGATTGCAAAATTGCACAAGTCACTCCGCTTTTTAAGAAAGGAGAGAGAGGGAAACCAGGGAATTATAGACCAGTTCGCCTAACATCTGTTGTGGGGAAAATGCTGGAGTCTATAATTAAGGATAGGGTGACTGAACACCTTGAGAATTTTCAGTTAATCAGAGAGAGCCAGCATGGATTTGTGAAAGGTAGGTCGTGCCTGACAAACCTGATTGAATTTTTTGAAGAGGTGACTAAAGTAGTGGACAGGGGAATGTCAATGGATGTTATTTATATGGACTTCCAGAAGGCATTTGAAAAAGTCCCACACAAGAGATTGTTAGCTGAGGTAGAAGCCCATGGAATCGAGGGAAAAGTACGGACTTGGTTAGGACGTTGGCTGAGCGAAAGGTGACAGAGAGTAGGGATAATGGGAAGGTACTCACATTGGCAGGATGTGACTAGTGGAGTCCCGCAGGGATCTGTCTTGGGACCTCAATTATTCACAATATTTATTGACGACTTAGATGAAGGCATAGAAAGTCTCATATCTAAGTTTGCCGATGACACAAAGATTGGTGGCATTGTAAGCAGTGTAGATGAAAACATAAAATTACAAAGGGATATTGATAGATTAGGTGAATGGGCAAAACTGTGGCAAATGGAATTCAATGTAGACAAATGTGAGGTCATCCACTTTGGATCAAAAAAGGATAGAACAGGGTACTTTCTAAATGGTAAAAAGTTAAAAACAGTGGGTGTCCAAAGGGACTTAGGGGTTCAGGTACATCGATCATTGAAGTGTCATAAACAGGTGCAGAAAATAATAAGGCTTTGAAATGCTGGCCTTTATATCTGGAGGACGAGAGTACAAGGGGGCAGAAGTTATGCTGCAGCTACACAAAACCCTGGTTAGACCGCACCTGGAGCACTGTGAGCAGTTCTGGGCACCGCACCTTCGGAAGGACATATTGGCCTTGGAGGGAGTGCAGCGTAGGTTTACTGGAATGATACCCGGACTTCAAGGGTTAAGTTACGAGGAGAGATTACACAAATTGGGGTTGTATTCTCCAGAATTTCGAAGGTTAAGGGGTGATCTGATCGAAGTTTATAAGATATTAAGGGGAACAGATAGGGTGGATAGAGAGAAACTATTTCCGCTGGTTGGGGATTTTCGGAGTAGGGGGCACAGTCTAAAAATTAGAGCCAGACCTTTCAGGAGCGAGATTAGAAATCATTTCTTCACACAAAGGGAGGTCGAAGTTTGGAACTCTCTTCCGCAAACATAAGAACATATGAACATAAGAAATAGGAGCAGGAGTAGGCCAATCGGCCCCTCGAGCCTGCTCCGCCATTCAATAAGATCATGGCTGATCTGATCCCAACCACAAATCTAAAGAACACAAGAAGTAGGAGCAGGACCCGGCCACTCAGCCCCTGGGCCCTCTCCGCCACCCACAGGGCAGTGACCGATCCGAACTCAGCTTCATGTCCAATTTCCTGCCCGCTCCCCGTAACCCCTAATTCCCTTTACTTCGAGGAAACTGTCTATTTCTGTTTTAAATTTATCTAATGATGTAGCTTCCACAGCTTCCTGGGGCAGCAAATTCCACAGACCTACTACCCTCTGAGTGAAGAAGTTTCTCCTCATCTCAGTTTTGAAAGAGCAGCCCCTTATTCTAAGATTATGCCCCCTAGTTCTAGTTTCACCCATCCTTGGGAACATCCTTACTGCATCCACCCGATCAAGCCCCTTCACAATCTTATATGTTTCAATAAGATCGCCTCTCATTCTTCTGAACTCCAATGAGTGGAGTCCCAATCGACTCAACCTCTCCTCATATGTCCGCCCCCTCATCCCCGGGATTAACCGAGTGAACCTTCTTTGTACTGCCTCGAGAGCAAGTATGTCTTTTCTTAAGTATGGACACCAAAACTGTATGCAGTATTCCAGGTGCGGTCTCACCAATACCTTATATAACTGCAGCAATACCTCCCTGTTTTTATACTCTATCCCCCTAGCAATAAAAGCCAACATTCTGTTGGCCTTCTTGATCACCTGCTGCACCTGCAAACTAACTTTTTGATCTTCTTGCACTAGGACCCCCAGATCCCTTTGTACTGCAGTACTTTCCAGTCTCTCGCCATTAAGAAAATAACTTGCTCTCTGATTTTTCCTGCCAAAGTGCATAACCTCACATTTTCCAATATTGTATTGCATCTGCCAAATCTCCGCCCACTCACCCAGCCTGTCTATATCCCCCTGTCGGTTTTTTATGTCCTCCTCACTCTCTACTTTCCCTCCCATCTTTGTATCATCTGCAAACTTTGATACGTTACACTCGGTCCCCTCCTCCAAATCGTTAATATAGATTGTAAAGAGTTGGGGACCCAGCACCGACCCCTGCGGAACACCACTGGCGACTGGTTGCCAGTCCGAGAATGAACCATTTATCCCAACTCTCTGCTTCCTGTTCGATAACCAATCCTCCACCCATGCTAGAATATTACCCCCAATCCAGTGATTCTTTATCTTGAGCAATAATCTTTTATGTGGCACCTTGTCGAATGCCTTCTGGAAGTCTAAATACACGACGTCCACTGGTACCTGAACCATCTCCTCTTTAATGGCCGCCCACTGTTCAATTACAGTTTTGCCTGCCAATCTTTGATTCCAATTTACCCGGGCCAGATCTGTTCTCATCCCACTGAAATTGGCCCTCCTCCAATTGAGTATTTTTACTTTAGAGTGGTCTGTGTCCTTTTCCATAGCTATTCTAAACCTTATGATACTAAGATCACTGTTCCCTTAATGCTCCCCCATGTGTGAGATGTGAGGATGAGGTGTGGCCGTGCCTGTGTATCTCTGTGGGGAGACTGTGTCTGATGGGCCTCTCCTGGTGGGATTTACTGCTGTTTACCAGTTAATGCAGCAATAGTCTGAGTGAATTGTGACGATTTTTGGGTTTCTTTTAGGATTTGAGCTGGAACTTGTGACTTGTTTGCAGCTTCTTGTGGATCTAATGCGTTTCTCTGTCCTCTATTTCTGATCTGCCTGTTCCCTATTTGACCAATGCTGTCCAGCTTCTCCTCTTACCACCACTTCATGTGAGGGTCTCCTGCTTCAAGATAACGCAGTGTCAGCTGAGATCCGCGCTCTCCTCTCCTCCTGTTACACTGACAGGTGAAGTAACTGCATGCACTGCCAGGTCTGCTCTCACAGCCCCCACAAACAGTGTCACAATTCACCTGGAACAGCAAACTGGACCTTAAACTTTATAAGGGCTGAGGCAGAGAGGGGGTTTTATCCTTAATATTACGATGCTCATCCCGCAAAACACAAAGCGACAGGTCTACTAACCATTACCCAGTCACTCACTGACCTGTATTAAACCGTCCCCATTACCCAGTCACTCACTGACCTGTATTAAACAGTCCCCATTACCCAGTCACTCACTGACCTGTATTAAACAGTCCCCATTACCCAGTTACTCACTGACCTGCATTAAACAGTCCCCATTACCCAGTCACTCACTAACCTGTATTAAACCGTCCCCATTACCCAGTCACTCACTGACCTGTATTAAACAGTCCCCATTACCCAGTCACTCACTGACCTGTATTAAACAGTCCCCATTACCCAGTTACTCACTGACCTGCATTAAACCGTCCCCATTACCCAGTCACTCACTGACCTGTATTAAACCGTCCCCATTACCCAGTCACTCACTGACCTGTATTAAACAGTCCCCATTACCCAGTCACTCACTGACCTGTATTAAACAGTCCCCATTACCCACTCACTCACTGACCTGTATTAAACAGTCCCCATTACCCACTCACTCACTGACCTGCATTAAACCGTCCCCATTACCCAGTCACTCACTGACCTGTATTAAACCGTCCCCATTACCCAGTCACTCACTGACCTGTATTAAACCGTCCCCATTACCCAGTCACTCACTGACCTGTATTAAACCGTCCCCATTACCCAGTCACTCACTGACCTGTATTAAACAGTCCCCATTACCCACTCACTCACTGACCTGTATTAAACCGTCTCCATTACCCAGTCACTCACTGACCTGTATTAAACAGTCCCCATTACCCAGTCACTCACTGACCTGTATTAAACAGTCCCCATTACCCAGTCACTCACTGACCTGTAGTAAACAGTCCCCATTACCCAGTTACTCACTGACCTGTATTAAACCGTCCCCATTACCCAGTTACTCACTGACCTGTATTAAACCGTCCCCATTACCACAGGAACAGGAGTAGGCCATTCAGCCCCTCGTGCCTGCTCCGCCATTTGATAAGATCATGGCTGATCTGTGATCTAACTCCATATACCCGCCTTTGGCCCATATCCCTTAATACCTTTGGTTGCCATAAAGCTATCTATCTCAGATTTAAATTTAGCAATTGAGCTAGTATCAATTGCCGTTTGTGGAAGAGAGTTCCAAACTTCTACCACCCTTTGTGTGTAGAAATGTTTTCGAATCTCGCTCCTGAAAGGTCTGGTTCTAATTTTTAGACTGTGCCCCCAACTCCTAAAATCCCCAACCAGCGGAAATAGTTTCTCTCTATCCACCCTATCTGTTCCCCTTAATATCTTATAAACTTCAATCAGATCACCCCTTAACCTTTGAAACTGCAGAGAATACAAACCCAATTTGTGTCATCTCTCCTCGTAACTTAACCCTTGAAGTCCGGGTATCATTCCAGTAAACCTGCGCTGCACTCCCTCCAAGGTCAGTATGTCCTTCCGAAGGTGCGGTGCCCAGAACTGCTCACAGTACTCCAGGAGCGGTCTAACCAGGGTTTTGTGTAGCTGCAGCATAACTTCTGCCCCCTTGTACTCCAGTCCTCTTGATATAAAGGCCAGCATTCCATTAGCCTTATTGATTATATTCTGCACCTGTTCATGACACTTCAATGATCGATGTACCTGAACCCCTAAGTCCCTTTGGACATCCACTGTTTTTAACTTTTTACCATTTAGAAAGTACCCTGTTCTATCCTTTTTGATCCAAAGTGGATGACCTCACATTTGTCTGCATTGAATTCCATTTGCCACAGTTTTGCCCATTCACCAAATCTATCAATATCGCTTTGTAATTTTATGTTTTCATCTACACTGCTGACAATGCCACCAATCTTTGTGTCATCGGCAAACTGAGATATGAGACTTTCTATGCCTTCATCTAAGTCGTTAATAAATATTGTGAATAATTGAGGCCCCAAGACAGATCCCTGTGGGACTCCACTAGTCACATCCTGCCAATGTGAGTACCTTCCCATTATCCCGACTCTCTGTCACCTTTCGCTCAGCCAACTTCCTAACCAAGTCCGTACTTTTCCCTCGATTCCATGGGCTTCTATATTCGCTAAAAGTCTCTGATAAGAACATAAGAACATAAGAAATAGGAGCAGGAGTAGGCCAATCGGCCCCTCGAGCCTGCTCCGCCATTAAATAAGATCATGGCTGATCTGATCCTAACCTCAAATCTAAATTCATGTCCAAATTCCTGCCCGCTCCCCTTAACCCCTAATTCCCTTTACTTCTAGGAAACTGTCTATTTCTGTTTTAAATTTATTTAATGATGTAGCTTCCACAGCTTCCTGGGGCAGCAAATTCCACAGACCTACTACCCTCTGAGTGAAGAAGTTTCTCCTCATCTCAGTTTTGAAAGAGCAGCCCCTTATTCTAAGATTATGCCCCCGAGTTCTAGTTTCACCCATCCTTGGGAACATCCTTACCGCATCCACCCGATCAAGCCCCTTCACAATCTTATATGTTTCAATAAGATCGCCTCTCATTCTTCTGAACTCCAATGAGCAGAGTCCCAATCTACTCAACCTCTCCTCATATGTACACCCCCTCATCCCCGGGATTAACCGAGTGAACCTTCTTTGTACTGCCTCGAGAGCAAGTATGTCTTTTCTTAAGTGTGGACACCAAAACTGTATGCAGTATTCCAGGTGCGGTCTCACCAATACCTTATATAACTGCAGCAATACCTCCCTGTTTTTATATTCTATCCCCCGAGCAATAAAAGCCAACATTCCGTTGGCCTTCTTGATCACCTGCTGCACCTGCAGACTAACTTTTTGATTTTCTTGCACTCGGACCCCCAGATCCCTTTGTACTGCAGTACTTTCCAGTTTCTCACCATTGAGATAATAACTTGCTCACTGATTTTTCGTGCCAAAGTGCATAACCTCACATTTGCCAACATTGTATTGCATCTGCCAAATCTCCGCCCACTCACCCAGCCTGTCTATATCCCCTTGTAGGTTTTTTATGCCCTCCTCACTCTCTACTTTCCCTCCCATCTTCGTATCATCTGCAAACTTTGATATGTTACACTCGGTCCCCTCCTCCAAATCGTTAATATAGATTGTAAAGAGTTGGGGACCCAGCACCGACCCCTGCGGAACACCACTGGCTACTGGTTGCCAGTCCGAGAATGAACCATTTATCCAAACTCTCTGCTTCCTGTTAGATAACCAATCCTCCACCCATGCCAGAATATTACCCCCAATCCAGTGATTCCTTATCTTGAGCAATAATCTTTTATGTGGCACCTTGTCGAATGCCTTCTGGAAGTCGAAATACACGACGTCCACTGGTTCCCCTTTATCCACCCTGTACGTTATGTCCTCAAAGAACTCAAGCAAATTTGTCAGACATGACTTCCCCTTCGTAAAGCCATGCTGACTTTGTCCTATTAAATTATGTTAATCCAAATGTTCCGCTAATGTCTCCTTGATAATAAACTCCAAAATTTTACCCACCACAGATGTTAGGCTAACTGGTCTATAATTTCCAGCCTTCTGCCTACTACCCTTTTTAAATAACGGTGTTACATTAGCAGTTTTCCAATCTGCCGGGACCTTTGCCGAGTCCAGAGAATTTTGGAAAATTATTACCAAAGCATCCACAATCCCTACTGCCACTTCCCTCAAGACCCTGGGATGTAAGCCATCAGGTCCAGGGGATTTATCCGCCTTGAGTCCCATTAATTTACTGAGTACCAATTCCTTAGTGATTTTAATCGTATTTAGTTCCTCGCCCCCCAGAGCCCCCTGTTTGTCCAGTGTTGGGATATTCTTAGTGTCCTCTACTGTAAAGACTGAAACAAAATATTTGTTCAGCATTTTTGCCATCTCCATGTTTCCCACCATTAATTTCCCGGTCTCCTCCTCTAAGGGACCTACGTTTGCCTTAGCCACCCTTTTTCTTTTTATATAACCATAGAAACTCTTGCAATCTGTTTTTATATTTTTTGCTAATTTATTTTCATAATCTATCTTCCCTTTCTTAATCAATCCTTTAGTTACTTTTTGCTGTCGTTTGAAGACTTCCCAATCTTCTATCCTCCCACTAAGTTTGGCTACCTTATATGTCCTTGTTTTTAGTCGGATACCATCCTTAATTTCTTTACTTAGCCACGGATGGCTGTCATTTCTTTTACACCCTTTTTTCCTCAGTGGAATATATTTTTTTTGAATGTTGTAAAATAACTCCTTAAATGAACACCACTGCTCATGTACCGTCTTACCCTTTAATCTATTTTCCCAGTCCACTTTAATCAGGGCACAAAATGTACTCTGGGTGGGGGACTTCAATGTCCATCACCAAGAGGTAGCACCACTACTGACCGAACTGGCCGAGTCCTGAAGGACATAGCTGTCAGACTGGGCCTGCGGCAGGTGGTGAGCGAACCAACACGAGGGAAAAACTTACTTGACCTCGTCCTCACCAATCTACCTCTCGCAAATGCATCTGTCCATGACAGTATTGGTAGGAGTGACCACCGCACAGTCCTCGTGGAGATAAAGTCCCGTCTTCGCACTGAGGACACCATCCAACGTGTTGTGTGGCACTACCACCGTGCTAAATGGGATAGATTCAGAACAGATCTAGCAGCTCAAAACTGGGCATCCATGAGACGCTGTGGGCCATCAGCAGCAGCAGAATTGTATTCCAGCACAATCTGTAACCTCATGGCCCGGCATATTCCTCACTCTACCATTACCAACAAGCCAAGAGATCAACCCTGGTTCAATGAGGAGTGTAGAAGAGCATGCCAGGAGCAGCACCAGGCGTACAGAAAAATGAGGTGCCAACCTGGTGAAGCTACAACTCAGGACTACATGCATGGTAAACAGCGGAAGCAACATGCTATAGACAGAGCAAAGCGATTCCACTACCAACGGATCAGATCAAAGCTCTGCAGTCCTGCCACATCCAGTCGTGAATGGTGGTGGACAATTAAACAACTAACGGGAGGAGGAGGCTCTGTAAACATCCCCATCCTCAATGATGGCGGAGTCCAGCACATGAGTGCAAAAGACAAGGCTGAAGCGTTTGCAACCATCTTCAGCCAGAAGTGCCGAGTGGATGATCCATCTCGGCCTCCTCCCGATATCCCCACCATCACGGAAGCCAGTCTTCGGCCAATTCGATTCACTCCACGTGATATCAAGAAACGGCTGAGTGCACTGGATACAGCAAAGGCTATGGGCCCCGACAACATCCCGGCTGTAGTGCTGAAGACTTGTGCTCCAGAACTAGCTGCGCCTCTAGCCAAGCTGTTCCAGTACAACTACAACACTGGCATCTACCAGACAATGTGGAAAATTGCCCAGGTATGTCCTGTCCACAAAAAGCAGGACAAATCCAATCCGGCCAATTACCGCCCCATCAGTCTACTCTCAATCATCAGCAAAGTGATGGAAGGTGTCGTCGACAGTGCTATCAAGCGGCACTTACTCACCAATAACCTGCTTACCGATGCTCACTTTGGGTTCCGCCAGGACCACTCGGCTCCAGACCTCATTACAGCCTTGGTCCAAACATGGACAAAAGAGCTGAATTCCAGAGGTGAGGAGAGAGTGACTGCCCTTGACATCAAGGCAGCATTTGACCGAGTGTGGCACCAAGGAGCCCATGTAAAATTGAAGTCAATGGGAATCAGGGGGATACTCTCCAGTGGCTGGAGTCATACCTAGCACAAGGGAAGATGGTTGTGGTTGTTGGAGGCCAATCATCTCAGCCCCAGGACATTGCTGCAGGAGTTCCTCAGGGCAGTGTCCGAGGCCCAACCATCTTCAGCTGCTTCATCAATGACCTTCCCTCCATCATAAGGTCAGAAATGGGGATGTTTGCTGATGACTGCACAGTGTTCAGTTCCATTCGCAACCCCTCAAATAATGAAACAGTCCGTGCCTGCATGCAGCAAGACCTGGACAACATCCAGGCTTGGGCTCATAAGTGGCAAGTAACATTCGCGCCAGATAAGTGCCAGGCAATGACCATCTCCAACAAGAGAGAGTCCAACCACCTCCCCTTGACATTCAACGGCATTACCATCACCGAATCCCTCACCATCAACATCCTGAGGGTCACCATTGACCAGAAACTGAACTGGACCAGCCATATAAATACTGTGGCTACGAGAGCAGGTCAGAGGCTGGGTATTCTGCGGCGAGTGACTCACCTCCTGACTCCCCAAAGCCTTTCCACCATCTACAAGGCACAAGTCAGGAGTGTGATGGAATACTCTCCACTTGCTTGGATGAGTGCAGCTCCAACAACACTCAAGAAGCTCGACACCATCCAAGATAAAGCAGCCCGCTTGATTGGCACCCCATCCACCACCCTAAACATTCACTCCCTTCACCACCAGCGCACTGTGGCTGCAGTGTGTACCATCCACAGGATGCACTGCAGCAACTCGCCAAGGCTTCTTCGACAGCACCTCCCAAACCCGCGACCTCTACCATCTAGAAGGACAAGGGCAGCAGGCACATGGGAACAACACCACTTGCACGTTCCCCTCCAAGTCACACACCATTCCGACTTGGAAATATATTGCCGTTCCTTCATCGTCGCTGGGTCAAAATCCTGGAACTCCCTTCCTAACAGCACTGTGGGAGAACCTTCACCACACGGACTGCAGCGGTTCAAGAAGGCGGCTCACCACCACCTTCTCGAGGGCAATTTGGGATGGGCAATAAATGCCGGCCTCGCCAGCGACGCCCACATCCCATGAACGAATAAAAAAAAAAATTCCGCTCTCATACCATCATAGTCTCCTTTATTCAAGCTCAGTACGCTTGTTTGAGAACCAATCTTCTCACCCTCAAATTGGATATGGAATGTAACCATGTTATGGTCACTCATTCCAAGGGGATCCTTAACTAGGACATTATTAATTAATCCTGGCTCATTCCACAGGACCAGGTCCAAGGTTGCCTGCCCCCTTGTAGGATCAGTTACATACTGCTCAAAAAATCCATCCCTAATACACTCAATAAACTCTTCCTCAAGGCTGCCCAGCCCAATTTGATTTGTCCAGTTAATATGATAGTTAAAATCCCCCATCATTATAGCTGTTCCCTTATTACATGCCCCGACTATTTCCTGATTGTTACTTCTTCCAGCAGAGTTGCAACTATTAGGAGGCCTATATACTACGCCCACTCGTGTTTTTTTCCCTTTATTATTCCTTATCTCTACCCAAACTGTTTCATTATCCTGATCCTTTGTCCCAATATCATTTCTCTGTATTATAGTGATTCCTTCCTTTATTAACATAGCCACCCCACCTCCCCTTCCTTCCTGCCCGTCCTTCCTGATTGTTAAATACCCTGGCATATTTAATTCCCAGTCGTTGTCACCCTGCAGCCATGTTTCTGTAATGGCCACAAGATCATACCCATACGTAGTTATTTGTGCCGTTAACTCGTCCATTTTGTTACGAATGCTACGTGCATTCAGATAAAGAACTTTCAAATATGTTTTGTGACACTTAGTTCCTGCTTTTTCCTTTTTTAACACTTTACCTTTTACTCCATACCTTCTGTCCCTTCCTGACACGCTTTCCTCTGTCTCCCTGCTCAGGTTCCCAACCCCCTGCCACAGCTTTGATGCTGGGTTAATCGCCTTACGCCTTCTAGTTTTCACTTTTTTTGTCGTGTCTAAAGTACACTTTCCGCTGCTCAACGCTTTTCCCTCTCACTTGTTCTTGAACAACTGTTTGTACTATTTGTATTGTAGATTTCCCCTGGGTCTTCCCCTCTCTTGCTGCTCTCAACTTTACTCCCTTCAGTCTCCCCGCTCAGGTTCCCATCCCCCTGCCACTCTAGTTTAAACCTTCCCCAACAGCACGAGCAAACACCCCCGTGAGGACATTGGTCCTACTCACTGACCTGTATTAAACAGTCCCCATTACCCAGTCACTCACTGACCTGTATTAAACCGTCCCCATTACCCAGTCACTCACTGACCTGTATTAAACCGTCCCCATTACCCACTCACTCACTGACCTGTATTAAACCGTCCCCATTACCCAGTCACTCACTGACCTGTATTAAACCGTCCCCATTACCCAGTCACTCACTGACCTGTATTAAACAGTCCCCATTACCCAGTCACTCACTGACCTGTATTAAACCGTCCCCATTACCCAGTCACTCACTGACCTGTGTTAAACCGTCCCCATTACCCACTCACTCACTGACCTGTATTAAACAGTCCCCATTACCCAGTCACTCACTGACCTGTATTAAACCGTCCCCATTACCCAGTCACTCACTGACCTGTATTAAACAGTCCCCATTACCCACTCACTCACTGACCTGTATTAAACCGTCCCCATTACCCAGTCACTCACTAACCTGTATTAAACAGTCCCCATTACCCACTCACTCACTGACCTGTATTAAACAGTCCCCATTACCCAGTCACTCACTGACCTGTATTAAACAGTCCCCATTACCCACTCACTCACTGACCTGTATTAAACCGTCCCCATTACCCAGTCACTCACTAACCTGTATTAAACAGTCCCCATTACCCACTCACTCACTGACCTGTATTAAACAGTCCCCATTACCCAGTCACTCACTGACCTGTATTAAACCGTCCCCATTACCCAGTCACTCACTGACCTGTATTAAACAGTCCCCATTACCCAGTCACTCACTGACCTGTATTAAACCGTCCCCATTACCCACTCACTCACTGACCTGTATTAAACCGTCCCCATTACCCAGTCACTCACTAACCTGTATTAAACAGTCCCCATTACCCACTCACTCACTGACCTGTATTAAACAGTCCCCATTACCCAGTCACTCACTGACCTGTA
The DNA here is from genome assembly GCF_035084215.1 of Heptranchias perlo. Lineage (NCBI taxonomy): Eukaryota > Metazoa > Chordata > Chondrichthyes > Hexanchiformes > Hexanchidae > Heptranchias > Heptranchias perlo. Next base: position 389,402 of record NC_090325.1, on the reverse strand, counting down.
TTAAACCGTCCCCATTACCCACTCACTCACTGACCTGTATTAAACAGTCCCCATTACCCAGTTACTCACTGACCTGTATTAAACCGTCCCCATTACCCACTCACTCACTGACCTGTATTAAACCGTCCCCATTACCCAGTCACTCACTGACCTGTATTAAACCGTCCCCATTACCCAGTCACTCACTGACCTGTATTAAACAGTCCCCATTACCCAGTCACTCACTGACCTGTATTAAACCGTCCCCATTACCCACTCACTCACTGACCTGTATTAAACCGTCCCCATTACCCAGTCACTCACTGACCTGTATTAAACCGTCCCCAGTACCCAGTCACTCACTGACCTGTATTAAACCGTCCCCATTACCCACTCACTCACTGACCTGTATTAAACCGTCTCCATTACCCAGTCACTCACTGACCTGTATTAAACCGTCCCCATTACCCAGTCACTCACTGACCTGTATTAAACCGTCCCCATTACCCAGTCACTCACTGACCTGTATTAAACAGTCCCCATTACCCAGTCACTCACTGACCTGTATTAAACCGTCCCCATTACCCAGTCACTCACTGACCTGTATTAAACAGTCCCCATTACCCAGTCACTCACTGACCTGTATTAAACCGTCCCCATTACCCAGTCACTCACTGACCTGTATTAAACCGTCCCCATTACCCAGTCACTCACTGACCTGTATTAAACAGTCCCCATTACCCAGTCACTCACTGACCTGTGTTAAACCGTCCCCATTACCCAGTCACTCACTGACCTGTATTAAACCGTCCCCATTACCCAGTCACTCACTGACCTGTATTAAACAGTCCCCATTACCCAGTCACTCACTGACCTGTGTTAAACAGTCCCCATTACCCAGTCACTCACTGACCTGTGTTAAACAGTCCCCATTACCCACTCACTGACCTGTATTAAACAGTCCCCATTACCCAGTCACTCACTGACCTGTGTTAAACAGTCCCCATTACCCAGTCACTCACTGACCTGTGTTAAACAGTCCCCATTACCCACTCACTGACCTGTATTAAACCGTCCCCATTACCCAGTCACTCACTAACCTGTATTAAACCGTCCCCATTACCCAGTCACTCACTGACCTGTATTAAACCGTCCCCATTACCCAGTCACTCACTGACCTGTGTTAAACCGTCCCCATTACCCAGTCACTCACTGACCTGTATTAAACAGTCCCCATTACCCAGTCACTCACTGACCTGTATTAAACCGTCCCCATTACCCAGCTACTCACTGACCTGTATTAAACAGTCCCCATTATCCAGTTACTCACTGACCTGTAAGTGATTGGTAGTGACTGTGAGCTAAGTTTTCAGTTAACATATAGCATTGAACTAAATTTTAAAAACTAAACTTAATTTAATGAATCTAATAAATTGAAGGAGGTAAATCATTTGATTTACAATAAATTAATTAATTTAATATATAAAATAATGGGAGAACAGGAGATGTGTTTCAGCTGCAATATGTGGGAACTATCGGACAGTTTTGTCCAGGGCGACTACATCTGCGGGAAGTGTCTGCAGCTCGAGGAACTTCGGCTCCGAGTTGAAGAGCTGGAGTCCGAGCTGCAGATACTGCGAGACATCAGGGAGGGAGAAAGTTACCTGGACACTTTAATCCAGGAGGCAGTCACACCCCTTAGACTAAATACTGTAGAATTGGCACGTGGTCAGAGACAGGAGGGTGTGACTGTGAGTGAGGCAGGTACGGGGATCCAGGAGGGAGCATTGCAGGAGCCTCCGCTTCTGCATTTGTCCAATAGATACGAGGTTCTTGCAGCTCTTGTGGACGAGTGCAGGGACTGCAGGGAGGATCAGCAAACTGGCCACGGCACCGTGGTTCAGGGGGCCATTCAAGTGGGGGGGGGGGGGTCGGGGGGAGTAAAAAGGAAGGTGGTTGTAGTTGGCCACAGTATAGTTAGAGGGATAGACACTGTTCTCTGTAGCCAAGCATGTGAGTCCCGAAGGCTGTGTGCCAGGGTTAAGGACATCTCCTCCGGGCTGGAGAGGAACTTGGAGTGGGAGGGGAAGGATCCAGTTGTCGTGGTCCACGTAGGTACCAACGACATAGGTAGGACTAAGAAAGAGGTTCTGCTGAGAGAGTTTGAGCAGCTAGGGACTAAATTAAAAAGCAGAACCACAAAGGTGATAATCTCCGGATTATTACCTGACCACAAGCAAATTGGGCACAGGGTAAATCAGATCAGAGAGATGAATGCGTGGCTCAAAGATTGGTGTGGGAGAAGTGGGTTTCGATTTACGGGGCACTGCCACCAGTACTGGGGAAAGAGGGAGCTGTTCTGTTGGGATGGACGATACCTGAACCATGCTGGGACCAGTGTTCTAGCAAATCGAATAACAGGGAGATAGGGCTTTAAACTAAATAAGGGTGAGGGGAGGGTCCCGGTGGAGAGAAATCTAGAATGCTAAATAGAAAAGACAAAGAAGCAGTGCGGGAAAGTGATTGGGATAAGGATAACCAGATTGGGTCAGGAAGGGACAGAGTGTACAAACAAAAGACAACAAATAGGGTCCGGGTAAGAAAAAATTGGTAATAAGTCAAATAGGGCCATAGCACAAAAAAATGTTAAGATGTCTGAAAATGTTAAAAAGACAAATCTAAAGGCACAGTATCTGAACACACGAAACATTCGAATAAGGTAGATGAATTAACAGCGCAATTAGATGTAAACGGATATGATATAATAGCAATTGCGGAGACATGGCTGCAGGTTGACGAAGGCTGGGAGTTGAATATCCAAGGGTATTCGATATTTAGGAAGGACAGGCAAATAGGAAAAGGAGGTGGGGTGGCGTTGTTCGTAAAGGTTGAAATCAGAGCAATAGTGAGAAAGGATATTGGCTCAGAAAATCAAGATGTGAAATCAGTCTGGGTGGAGTTAAGAAGCACCAAGGGGCAGAAAACACTGGTGGGAGTTGTCTATAGGCCTCCAAACAGTAGTGGTAATGTAGGGGACGGCATCAAACAGGAAATTAGAGATGCATGTAACAAGGGGACTACAGTAATCATGGGTGACTTTAATTGACATATAGACTGGCCAAACTAAATTAGCAATAATACTGTGGAGGATAAATTCCTGGAGTGTGTAAGAGATGGTTTTTTCGACCAGTACGTTGAGGAGCCAACCAGGGAACAGGCTATCCAAGATTGGGTATTGTGCAATGAGAAGGGGTTAATTAATAATCTTGTTTGTGAAAGGTAGGTCGTGCCTGACAAACCTGATAGAATTTTTTGAAGAGGTGACTAAAGTAGTGGACAGGGGAATGTCAATGGATGTTATTTATATGGACTTCCAGAAGACATTTGATAAGCTCCCACATAAGAGACGGTTAGCTAAGATCGAAGCCCATGGAATCGAGGGAAAAGTACGGACTTGGTTAGGAAGTTGGCTGAGCGAAAGGCGACAGAGAGTAGGGATAATGGGAAGGTACTCACATTGGCAGGATGTGACTAGTGGAGTCCCACAGGGATCTGTCTTGGGGCCTCAATTATTCACACTATTTATTAACGACTTAGATGAAGGCATAGAAATTCTCATATCTAAGTTTGCCGATGACACAAAGATTGGTGGCATTGTAAGCAGTGTAGATGAAAACATAAAATTACAAAGGAATATTGATAGATTAGGTGAATGGGAAAAACTGTGGCAAATGGAATTCAATGTAGGCAAATGTGGGGTCATCCACTTTGGATCGAGAAAGGATAGAACAGGGTACTTTCTAAATGGTAAAAAGTTAAAAACAGTGGATGTCCAAAGGGACTTAGGGGTTCAGGTACATCGATCATTGAAGTGTCATGAACAGGTGCAGAAAATAATCAATAAGGCTAATGGAATGCTGGCCTTTATATCTCGAGGACTGGAGTACAAGGGGGCAGAAGTTATGCTGCAGCTATACAAAACCCTGGTTAGACCGCACCTGGAGTACTGTGAGCAGTTCTGGGCACCGCACCTTCGGAAGGACATATTGGCCTTGGAGGGAGTGCAGCGTAGGTTTACTGGAATGATACCCGGACTTCAAGGGTTAAGTTACGAGGAGCGATGACACAAATTGGGGTTGTATTCTCTGGAGTTTCGAAGGTTAAGGGGTGATCTGATCGAAGTTTATAAGATATTAAGGGGAACAGATAGGGTGGATAGAGAGAAACTATTTCCGCTGGTTGGGGATTCTAGGAGTAGGGGGCACAGTCTAAAAATTAGAACCAGACCTTTCAGGAGCGAGATTAGAAAACATTTCTACACACAAAGGGTGGTAGAAGTTTGGAACTCTCTTCCACAAACGGCAATTGATACTAGCTCAATTGCTAAATTTAAATGTGAGATAGATAGCTTTTTGGCAACCAAAGGTATTAAGGGATATGGGCCAAAGGCAGGTATATGGAGTTAGATCACAGATCAGCCATGATCTTATCAAATGGCGGAGCAGGCACGAGGGGCTGAATGGCCTACTCCTGTTCCTATGTTCCTATAATTCTTCATTAAGATGGAAAGTGAAATAGTCCAATCTGAAACTAGGGTCCTAAATCTAAACAAAGGAAACTACGAAGGTATGAGGAGTGAGTTGGCTATGATAGATTGGGAAGCTTCATTAAAAGGCATGACGGTGGATAGGCAATGGCTAACATTTAAGGAACGAATGAATGAATTGCAACAAATATACATTCCTTTCTGGTGCAAAAACACAAAAGGAAAAGCGGCCGAACCATGGCTAACAAAAGAAATTAAGGATAGTATTAAATCCAAAGAGGCGTCATGTAAAGTTGCCAGAAAAAGTAGCAAGCCTGAGGATTGGGAGCAGTTTAGAATTCAGCAAAAAAGGACCAAGAGATTGATGAAGAGGGGAAAAATAGAGTATGAGAGTAAACTTGCAAGGAACATAAAAGTGGACTGTAAAAGCTTCTACAGTATGTAAAAAGATAAAGATTAGTGAAGACAAATGTAGGTCCCTTACAGTCAGAAACGGGAGAATTTATAATGGGGAACAAGGAAATGGCAGAGCAATTAAACAAATACTCTGGTTCTATCTTCATGGAAGAGAACACAAATAACTTCCCAGAAATGCTAGGGAACCAAGGGACTAGTGAGAAGGAGGAATTAAAGGAAATTAGTATTAGTAAAAAAATAGTGCTGGAGAAATTAATGGGACTGAAAGCCGATAAATCCCCAGGACCTGATAATCTGCACCCCAGAGTACTAAAAGAGGTAGCCATGGAAATAGTGGATGCATTCGTTGTCATCTGTCAAAATTCCATAGATTATGGAACAGTTCCTGCAGATTGGAGGGTGGCAAATGTAACCCCACTATTTAAAAAAGGAGGGAGAGAGAAACATGGATTTATGAAAGGGAAATCATGTTTGACAAATCTACTGGAGTTTTTTGAGGATGTAACTGGTAGAATAGATAAGGGAGAACCAGTGGATGTGGTTTATTTAGATTTTCAGAAGACCTTTGATAAAGTCCCACATAAGAGGTTAGTGTGCAAAATTAAAGCACATGGGATTGGGCGAATATACTGGCATGGACTGAGAATTGGTTGACAGACAGGAAACAGAGAGTAGGAATAAACGGGTCTTTTTCCGGGTGGCAGGCAGTGACTAGTGGGGTACCGCAGGGATCAGTGCTTGGGCCCCAGCTATTCACAATATATATCAATGATTTGGATGAGGGAACCAAATGTAATATTTCCAAGTTTGCTGATGACACAAAACTAGGTGGGATCGTGAGTTGTGAGGAGGATGCAAAGAGGCTCCAAGGTGATTTAGACAAGTTGAGTGAGTGGGCAAATACATGGCAGATACAGTATAATGTGGATAAATGTGAAGTTATCCACTTCGGAAGGAAAACAGAAAGTCAGAGTGTTATTTAAATGGTGATAGATTGGGAAATGTTGATGTACAAAGGGACCTGGGTGTCCTTGTACACCAGTCACTGAAAGCAAACATGCAGGTGCAGCAAGCAGTTAGGAAGGCAAATGGTATATTGGCCTTCATTGCAAGAGGATTTGAGTACAGGAGCAAGGATGTCTTACTGCATTATGCAGGGCCTTGGTGAGACCACACCTGGAGTATTGTGTGCAGTTTTGGTCTCCTTACCTAAGAAAGGATATACTTACCATAGAGGGAGTGCAGCGAAGGTTCACCAGACTGATCCCTGGGATGGCAGGACTGTCGTATGAGGAGAGATTGGGTCGACTCGGCCTGTATTCACTCGAGTTTAGAAGAATGAGAGGGGATCTCATTGAAACATATAAAATTCTGACAGGGCTCGACAGACTGGATGCAGGGAGGACATTTCCCCTGGCTGGGGGGTTCAGAACGAGGGGTCATAGTCTCAGGATACGGGGTAGGACATTTAGGGCTGAGATGAGGAGAAATTTCTTCACTCAGAGGGTGGTGAACCTGTGGAATTCTCTACCACAGAAGGCAGTGGAGGGCAAGTCACTGAATATATTTAAGAAGGAGTGAGATAGATTTCTAGACACAAAAGGCATCAAGGGGTATGGGGAGAGAGCGGGAACATGGTATTGAGATAGAGGATCAGCCATGATCATATTGAATGGCGGAGCAGGCTCGAAGGGCCGAATGGCCTACTCCTGCTCCTATTTTTCATGTTTCTATGTATTAAGGAGTCATATAAAGTTGCCAGAAAAAGTAGCAAGCCTGAGGATTGGGAGCAGTTTAGAATTCAGCAAAAAAGGACCAAGAGATTGATTAAGAGGGGAGAAATAGAGTATGAGAGTGAACTTGCAAGGAACAGAAAAGTGGACTGTAAAAGCTTCTCCAAGTATGTAAAAAGATAAAGATTAGTGAAGACAAATGTAGGTCCCTTACAGTCAGAAACGGGAGAATTTATAATGGGGAACAAGGAAATGGCAGAGCAATTAAACAAATACTTTGGTTCTGTCTTCATGGGAGAGAACACAAATAACTTCCCAGAAATGCTGGGGAACCAAGAGACGAGTGAGAAGGAGGAATTAAAGGAAATTAGTATTAGTAAAAAATAGTGCTGGAGAAATTAATGGGATTGAAAGCCGATAAATCCCCAGGACCTGATAATCTGCACCCCAGAGTACTAAAAGAGGTAGCCATGGAAATAGTGGATGCATTAGTGTCATCTTCCAAAATTCTATAGATTATGGAACAGTTCCTGCAGATTGGAGGGTGGCAAATGTAACCCTACTATTTAAAAAAGGAGGGAGAGAGAAAACAGGGAACTACAGACCGGTTAGCCTAACATCAGTAGAAGGGAAAATGCTGGAATCTATTATAAAGGATGTGATAACAGAACACTTGGAGGGCATTAACGGGATTGGACAAAGTCAGCATGGGTTTATGAAAGGGAAATCATGTTTGACAAATCTACTGGAGTTTTTTGAGGATGTAACTCGTAGAATAGATGAGGGAGAACCAGTAGATGTGGTGTACTTGGATTTTCAGAAGGCCTTTGATAAGGTCCCACACAGGAGGTTGGTGTTAGAGCACATGGGATTGGGGGGAATATACTGGCATGGATTGAGAATTGGTTAACAGACAGGAAACAGAGAGTAGGAATAAATGGGTTTTTTTCCGGGTGGCAGGCAGTGACTAGTGGGGTACCGCAGGGATCAGTGCTTGGGCTCCAGCTATTCACAATATATATCAATGATTTGGATGAGGGAACCAAATGTAACATTTCCAAGTTTGCTGATGCCACAAAACTCGGTGAGAATGTGAGCTGTGAGGAGGATGCAAAGAGGCTTCAAGGGGATATGGACAGGCTACGTGAGTGGGCAAGAACATGGCAGATGCAGTATAATGTGGGAAAATGTGAAGTTATCCACTTTGGCAGGAAAAACAGAAAGGCAGAGTATTATTTAAATGGTGATAGATTGGGAAATGTTGATGTTCAAAGGGACCTGGGTGTCCTTGTACACCAGTCACTGAAAGCTAACATGCAGGTGCAGCAAGCAATTAGGAAGGCGAATGGTATGTTGGCCTTTATTACAAGAGGATTTGAGTACAGGAGTAAAGATGTCTTACTGCAATTATATAGGGCCTTGGTGAGACCACATCTGGAGTATTGTGTACAATTTTGGTCTCCTAACCTAAGAAAGGATATACTTGCCATAGAGGGAGTGCAGTGAAGGTTCACCAGACTGATTCCTGGGATGGCGGGATTGTCGTATGAGGAGAGATTGAGTAGACTCGGCCTGTATTCTCTGGAGTTTAGAAGAATGAGAGGGGATCTCATTGAAACATACAAAATTCTTACAGGGCTCGACGGTAGATGCAGGGAGGATGTTTCCCCTGGCTGGGGAGTCTAGAACCAGGGGTCACAGTCTCAGAATAAGGGGTCGGCCATTTCGGACTGAGATGAGGAGAAATTTCTTCACTCAGAGGGTGGTGAACCTGTGGAATTCTCCACCCCAGAGGGCTGTGTAGATTCAGTCATTGAGTACATTCAAAACAGAGATCGATAGATTTCGAGATATTAAAGGCATCAAGGGATATGGGGATAGTGCAGGAAAATGGCGTTGGGGTAGAAGATCAGCCATGATCTGATTGAATGACGGAGCAGGTTTGAGGGGCCAGATGGCCCACTCCTGCTCCTATTTCTTAAGTTACTCACTGACCTGTATTAAACCGTCCCCATTACCCAGTTACTCACTGACCTGTATTAAACCGTCCCCATTACCCAGTCACTCACTGACCTGTCGTAAACAGTCCCCATAAGCATGTTACCGGTAATCTCCTCACTGACGCTGACCGGTAATATCCTCACTGACGCTGATCGGTAATCTCCTCACTGACACTGATCGGTAATCTCCTCACTGACGCTGATCGGTAATCTGCTCACTGACGCTGATCGGTAATCTCCTCACTGACGCTGATCGGTAATCTCCTCACTGACACTGATCGGTAATCTCCTCACTGACACTGATCGGTAATCTGCTCACTCACACTGATCGGTAATCTCCTCACTGACACTGATCGGTAATCTCCTCACTCACACTGATCGGTAATCTCCTCACTCACACTGATCGGTAATCTGCTCACTGACGCTGATCGGTAATCTCCTCACTGACGCTGATCGGTAATCTCCTCACTGACACTGATCGGTAATCTCCTCACTGACACTGACCGGTAATCTCCTCACTGACACTGATCGGTAATCTCCTCACTGACACTGATCGGTAATCTCCTCACTCACACTGATCGGTAATCTCCTCACTGACACTGACCGGTAATCTCCTCACTGACACTGATCGGTAATCTCCTCACTCACACTGATCGGTAATCTGCTCACTGACACTGATCGGTAATCTCCTCACTGACACTGATCGGTAATCTCCTCACTGACACTGATCGGTAATCTGCTCACTGACACTGATCGGTAATCTCCTCACTGACACCGATCGGTAATCTGCTCACTGACACTGATCGGTAATCTGCTCACTGACGCTGATCGGTAATCTCCTCACTGACGCTGATCGGTAATCTGCTCACTGACGCTGATCGGTAATCTGCTCACTGACACTGATCGGTAATCCCCTCACTGACACTGATCGGTAATCTCCTCACTGACACTGATCGGTAATCTCCTCACTGACACTGATCGGTAATCTGCTCACTGACACTGATCGGTAATCTCCTCACTGACGCTGATCGGTAATCTCCTCACTGACGCTCATCGGTAATCTCCTCACTGACACTGATCGGTAATCTGCTCACTGACACTGACCGGTAATCTCCTCACTGACGCTCATCGGTAATCTCCTCACTGACGCTGATCGGTAATCTCCTCACTGACGCTGATCGGTAATCTCCTCACTGACACTGATCGGTAATCTGCTCACTGACACTGATCGGTAATCTGCTCACTGACGCTGATCGGTAATCTGCTCACTGACACTGATCGGTAATCTCCTCACTGACACTGATCGGTAATCTGCTCACTGACACTGATCGGTCATCTGCTCACTGACACTGATCGGTAATCTCCTCACTGACGCTGATCGGTAATCTCCTCACTGACACTGATCGGTAATCTCCTCACTGACACTGATCGGTAATCTGCTCACTGACACTGATCGGTAATCTCCTCACTGACGCTGATCGGTAATCTCCTCACTGACGCTCATCGGTAATCTCCTCACTGACACTGATCGGTAATCTGCTCACTGACACTGACCGGTAATCTCCTCACTGACGCTCATCGGTAATCTCCTCACTGACGCTGATCGGTAATCTCCTCACTGACGCTGATCGGTAATCTGCTCACTGACGCTGTTCGGTAATCTGCTCACTGACACTGACCAGTAATCTGCTCACTGACACTGACCAGTAATCTCCTCACTGACACTGACCGGTAATCTCCTCACTGACACTGATCGGTAATCTGCTCACTGACACTGACCAGTAATCTCCTCACTGACACTGATCGGTAATCTCCTCACTGACACTGTTCGGTAATCTCCTCACTGACACTGATCGGTAATCTGCTCACTGACACTGATCGGTAATCTGCTCACTGACGCTGATCGGTAATCTGCTCACTGACGCTGATCGGTAATCTGCTCACTGACACTGATCGGTAATCTGCTCACTGACGCTGATCGGTAATCTGCTCACTGACACTGATCGGTAATCTCCTCACTGACACTGACCAGTAATCTGCTCACTGACACTGACCGGTAATCTGCTCACTGACACTGATCGGTAATCTGCTCACTGACGCTGATCGGTAATCTGCTCACTGACGCTGATCGGTAATCTGCTCACTGACGCTGATCGGTAATCTGCTCACTGACACTGATCGGTAATCTGCTCACTGACACTGATCGGTAATCTGCTCACTGACATTGATCGGTAATCTGCTCACTGACACTGACCGGTAATCTGCTCACTGACACTGATCGGTAATCTCCTCACTGACGCTGTTCGGTAATCTGCTCACTGACGCTGTTCGGTAATCTGCTCATTGACACTGATCGGTAATCTGCTCACTGACACTGACCAGTAATCTGCTCACTGACACTGACCAGTAATCTCCTCACTGACGCTGATCGGTAATCTGCTCACTGACACTGATTGGTAATCTGCTCACTGACACTGATCGGTAATCTCCTCACTGACACTGATCGGTAATCTGCTCACTGACACTGATCGGTAATCTCCTCACTGACACCGATCGGTAATCTGCTCACTGACACTGATCGGTAATCTCCTCACTGACGCTGATCGGTAATCTCCTCACTGACACTGATCGGTAATCTCCTCACTGACACTGATCGGTAATCTGCTCACTGACACTGATCGGTAATCTCCTCACTGACACTGATCGGTAATCTCCTCGCTGACACCGATCGGTAATCTCCTCACTGACACCGATCGGTAATCTCCTCACTGACACTGATCGGTAATCTCCTCACTGACACCGATCGGTAATCTCCTCACTGACACTGATCGGTAATCTCCTCACTGACACCGATCGGTAATCTCCTCACTGACACCGATCGGTAATCTGCTCACTGACGCCGATCGGTAATCTGCTCACTGACACTGATCGGTAATCTGCTCACTGACACTGATCGGTAATCTGCTCACTGACACTGATCGGTAATCTCCTCACTGACGCTGATCGGTAATCTCCTCACTGACACTGATCGGTAATCTCCTCACTGACACTGATCGGTAATCTCCTCACTGACACTGATCGGTAATCTCCTCACTGACACTGATCGGTAATCTGCTCACTGACACTGATCGGTAATCTGCTCACTGACACTGATCGGTAATCTGCTCACTGACACTGATCGGTAATCTCCTCACTGACACCGATCGGTAATCTGCTCACTGACACTGATCGGTAATCTGCTCACTGACGCTGATCGGTAATCTCCTCACTGACGCTGATCGGTAATCTGCTCACTGACGCTGATCGGTAATCTGCTCACTGACACTGATCGGTAATCCCCTCACTGACACTGATCGGTAATCTCCTCACTGACACTGATCGGTAATCTCCTCACTGACACTGATCGGTAATCTGCTCACTGACACTGATCGGTAATCTCCTCACTGACGCTGATCGGTAATCTCCTCACTGACGCTGATCGGTAATCTCCTCACTGACGCTCATCGGTAATCTCCTCACTGACACTGATCGGTAATCTGCTCACTGACACTGACCGGTAATCTCCTCACTGACGCTCATCGGTAATCTCCTCACTGACGCTGATCGGTAATCTCCTCACTGACGCTGATCGGTAATCTCCTCACTGACACTGATCGGTAATCTGCTCACTGACACTGATCGGTAATCTGCTCACTGACGCTGATCGGTAATCTGCTCACTGACACTGATCGGTAATCTCCTCACTGACACTGATCGGTAATCTGCTCACTGACACTGATCGGTAATCTGCTCACTGACACTGATCGGTAATCTCCTCACTGACGCTGATCGGTAATCTCCTCACTGACACTGATCGGTAATCTGCTCACTGACACTGATCGGTAATCTCCTCACTGACACTGATCGGTAATCTCCTCACTGACACTGATCGGTAATCTCCTCACTGACACTGATTGGTAATCTCCTCACTGACGCTGATCGGTAATCTCCTCACTGACACTGATCGGTAATCTGCTCACTGACGCTGATCGGTAATCTGCTCACTGACACTGATCGGTAATCTGCTCACTGACGCTGTTCGGTAATCTGCTCACTGACACTGATCGGTAATCTGCTCACTGACACTGATCGGTAATCTGCTCACTGACATTGATCGGTAATCTGCTCACTGACACTGACCGGTAATCTGCTCACTGACACTGATCGGTAATCTCCTCACTGACGCTGATCGGTAATCTGCTCACTGACACTGATCGGTAATCTCCTCACTGACACTGATCGGTAATCTGCTCACTGACACTGATCGGTAATCTCCTCACTGACACCGATCGGTAATCTGCTCACTGACACCGATCGGTAATCTCCTCACTGACGCTGATCGGTAATCTCCTCACTGACACTGATCGGTAATCTGCTCACTGACACTGATCGGTAATCTCCTCACTGACACTGATCGGTAATCTCCTCGCTGACACCGATCGGTAATCTCCTCACTGACACCGATCGGTAATCTCCTCACTGACACTGATCGGTAATCTCCTCACTGACACCGATCGGTAATCTGCTCACTGACACTGATCGGTAATCTCCTCACTGACACTGATCGGTAATCTCCTCACTGACAATGATCGGTAATCTCCTCACTGACGCTGATCGGTAATCTCCTCACTGACACTGATCGGTAATCTGCTCACTGACGCTGATCGGTAATCTCCTCACTGACGCTGTTCGGTAATCTGCTCACTGACACTGACCGGTAATCTGCTCACTGACACTGATCGGTAATCTGCTCACTGACACTGATCGGTAATCTCCTCACTGACACTGATCGTTAATCTGCTCACTGACACTGATCGGTAATCTCCTCACTGACGCTGACCGGTAATCTGCTCACTGACGCTGATCGGTAATCTGCTCACTGACACTGATCGGTAATCTCCTCACTGACACTGATCGGTAATCTGCTCACTGACACTGATCGGTAATCTCCTCACTGACGCTGACCGGTAATCTGCTCACTGACGCTGATCGGTAATCTGCTCACTGACACTGATCGGTAATCTCCTCACTGACACTGATCGGTAATCTCCTCACTGACGCTGATCGGTAATCTCCTCACTGACACTGATCGGTAATCTGCTCACTGACGCTGATCGGTAATCTCCTCACTGACGCTGATCGGGAATCTGCTCACTGACACTGATCGGTAATCTGCTCACTGACACTGATCGGTAATCTCCTCACTGACACTGATCGGTAATCTCCTCACTGACACTGACCGGTAATCTCCTCACTGACACTGTTCGGTAATCTGCTCACTGACACTGATCGGTAATCTGCTCACTGACGCTGTTCGGTAATCTGCTCACTGACACTGACCAGTAATCTGCTCACTGACACTGACCAGTAATCTCCTCACTGACACTGACCGGTAATCTCCTCACTGACACTGATCGGTAATCTGCTCACTGACACTGACCAGTAATCTCCTCACTGACACTGATCGGTAATCTCCTCACTGACACTGATCGGTAATCTGCTCACTGACACTGATCGGTAATCTGCTCACTGACGCTGATCGGTAATCTGCTCACTGACGCTGATCGGTAATCTGCTCACTGACACTGATCGGTAATCTGCTCACTGACGCTGATCGGTAATCTGCTCACTGACACTGACCAGTAATCTGCTCACTGACACTGACCGGTAATCTGCTCACTGACACTGATCGGTAATCTGCTCACTGACGCTGATCGGTAATCTGCTCACTGACGCTGATCGGTAATCTGCTCACTGACGCTGATCGGTAATCTGCTCACTGACACTGATCGGTAATCTGCTCACTGACGCTGTTCGGTAATCTGCTCACTGACACTGATCGGTAATCTGCTCACTGACACTGACCGGTAATCTGCTCACTGACACTGATCGGTAATCTGCTCACTGACGCTGATCGGTAATCTGCTCACTGACGCTGATCGGTAATCTGCTCCCTGACGCTGATCGGTAATCTGCTCACTGACACTGATCGGTAATCTGCTCACTGACGCTGTTCGGTAATCTGCTCACTGACACTGATCGGTAATCTGCTCACTGACATTGATTGGTAATCTGCTCACTGACACTGACCGGTAATCTCCTCACTGACACTGATCGGTAATCTCCTCACTGACGCTGTTCGGTAATCTGCTCATTGACACTGATCGGTAATCTGCTCACTGACACTGATCGGTAATCTCCTCACTGACACTGACCAGTAATCTGCTCACTGACACTGACCAGTAATCTCCTCACTGACGCTGATCGGTAATCTGCTCACTGACACTGATAGGTAATCTGCTCACTGACACTGATCGGTAATCTCCTCACTGACACTGATCGGTAATCTGCTCACTGACACTGATCGGTAATCTCCTCACTGACACTGATCGGTAATCTCCTCACTGACGCTGATCGGTAATCTCCTCACTGACGCTGATCGGTAATCTCCTCACTGACACTGATCGGTAATCTCCTCACTGACACCGATCGGTAATCTCCTCGCTGACACCGATCGGTAATCTCCTCGCTGACACCGATCGGTAATCTCCTCACTGACACCGATCGGTAATCTCCTCACTGACACTGATCGGTAATCTCCTCACTGACACTGACCGGTAATCTCCTCACTGACACCGATCGGTAATCTCCTCACTGACACCGATCGGTAATCTCCTCACTGACACTGACCGGTAATCTCCTCACTGACACTGATCGGTAATCTCCTCACTGACGCTGATCGGTAATCTCCTCACTGACACTGATCGGTAATCTCCTCACTGACGCTGATCGGTAATCTCCTCACTGACGCTGATCGGTAATCTCCTCACTGACGCTGATCGGTAATCTCCTCACTGACACTGATCGGTAATCTCCTCACTGACACTGATCGGTAATCTCCTCACTGACACTGATCGGTAATCTCCTCACTGACACTTATCGGTAATCTCCTCACTGACGCTGATCGGTAATCTCCTCACTGACGCTGATCGGTAATCTCCTCACTGACACTTATCGGTAATCTCCTCACTGACACTGATCGGTAATCTCCTCACTGACACTGATCGGTAATCTCCTCACTCACACTGACTGGTAATCTCCTCACTCACACTGATCGGTAATCTGCTCACTGACGCTGATCGGTAATCTCCTCACTCACACTGACCAGTAATCTCCTCACTGACACTGATCGGTAATCTGCTCACTGACGCTGATCGGTAATCTCCTCACTGACACTGATCGGTAATCTGCTCACTGACACTGACCGGTAATCTCCTCACTCACACTGACCGGTAATCTCCTCACTGACGCTGTTCGGTAATCTCCTCACTGACACTGATCGGTAATCTCCTCACTGACATTGATCGGTAATCTGCTCACTGACACTGATCGGTAATCTGCTCACTGACACTGATCGGTAATCTCCTCACTGACACTGATCGGTAATCTCCTCACTGACACTGACCGGTAATCTCCTCACTGACGCTGATCGGTAATCTGCTCACTGACACTGATCGGTAATCTCCTCACTGACGCTGATCGGTAATCTCCTCACTGACACTGACCGGTAATCTCCTCACTGACGCTGATCGGTAATCTGCTCACTGACGCTGATCGGTAATCTGCTCACTGACGCTGATCGGTAATCTGCTCACTGACACTGACCGGTAATCTCCTCACTGACACTGATCGGTAATCTCCTCACTGACACTGATCGGTAATCTCCTCACTGACACTGATCGGTAATCTGCTCACTGACGCTGATCGGTAATCTCCTCACTGACGCTGATCGGTAATCTCCTCACTGACGCTGATCGGTAATCTCCTCACTGACACTGATCGGTAATCTCCTCACTGACACTGATCGGTAATCTCCTCACTGACGCTGATCGGTAATCTGCTCACTCACACTGATCGGTAATCTCCTCACTGACACTGATCGGTAATCTCCTCACTGACACTGATCGGTAATCTCCTCACTGACGCTGATCGGTAATCTGCTCACTCACACTGATCGGTAATCTCCTCACTGACACTGATCGGTAATCTCCTCACTGACACTGATCGGTAATCTGCTCACTGACACTGATCGGTAATCTGCTCACTGACGCTGTCCATGTCTGATTCGTGTCCCGGGCCCACCCCAGTCTCTGCACCGCCTGTCCCTGTGCAGTGGGAGACTTCGCATGTCTGTCGTCCTCTCTCAGCTGTTCCTAAATTACAGAACTCCCCATTAAAGTCTCATTTACCCTCTGCTCTGCTCCAGAATTGAAGGTTCTTTTCTCTCCTCTCTTCAGCCATTGATCCTCCAGATGAAATTGAGCCTGTCACAGATATACTGAGCCTGCGAGTCCAGGGACACGGACACGGACACGGACTCCCACCCCCCTGGTTTGTGCTTTTTGAAAACACTCAGAAAACAGTTTGCAGAAATCTTGTGCCGTGCTTGGAAGCCGGTGTAATGGCCGACAGAGACCTGGTGCAAAGCTCACAAATCACAAACCAACCTCTTCAGAACTGCTCAGCCAAGGACTGGAATTCCGAGGATATCCCCAAGCTCACCGGAGACGATCACACCGCCCGCTATCGCACCCTCTCCTTCGATGCCAAACTAACCAGTTTGAAGTGTGAAGCACAGACGGCAGAAGCTGTCTGTCTCTCGAGAAAGCCTCACTCTCCTGTTCGAGCTCCCCCCAATCCCAATTAACATCCTTCTCTCGGCGATCACCAGACAGGCAGAGCTGGAGAAACGGCCGGGCCAAACTTCACCCAACGAACTGGCTCCTGACACAAGTGTAACTGGAGAAACAACCAGGGAGAGCAACGGGTCACTGACACACTGCTCGCAATAGTACAGGACAGTGTAATCCCTCAGACCAGGCGTTCCACTCCCCGCTCACACTCGCCGGGCTCACACTCGCCGGGCTCTCACTCTCCGGGCTCACACTCTCCGGGCTCACACTCTCTGGGCTCTCACTCTCCCCGCTCACACTCGCCGGGCTCACACTCGCCGGGCTCACACTCTCCGGGCTCACACTCTCCCCGCTCGCACTCTCCCCGCCCACACTCTCCGGGCTCACACTCTCCCCGCTCACACTCTCCCCGCCCACACTCTCCGGGCTCACACCCTCCCCGCTCACACCCTCCCCGCTCACACCCTCCCCGCTCACACTCACCCCACTCACACTCTCCGGGCTCACACTCACCCCGCTCACACTCTCTGGGCTCACACTCTCTGGGCTCACACTCTCCGCACTCGCACTCTCCCCGCCCACACTCTCCGGGCTCACACTCTCCCCGCTCACACTCTCCCCGCCCACACTCTCCGGGCTCACACCCTCCCCGCTCACACCCTCCCCGCTCACACTCAACCCACTCACACTCTCCGGGCTCACACTCTCCGGGCTCACACTCACCCCGCTCACACTCTCTGGGCTCACACTCTCTGGGCTCACACTCTCCGCACTTGCACTCTCCCCGCCCACACTCTCCGGGCTCACACTCTCCCCGCTCACACTCTCCCCGCCCACACTCTCCGGGCTCACACCCTCCCCGCTCACACCCTCCCCGCTCACACTCACCCCACTCACACTCTCCGGGCTCACACTCTCCCCGCCCACACTCTCCGGGCTCACACCCTCCCCGCTCACACTCACCCCACTCACACTCTCCGGGCTCACACTCACCCCGCTCACACTCTCTGGGCTCACACTCTCTGGGCTCACACTCTCCGCACTCGCACTCTCCCCGCCCACACTCTCCGGGCTCACACTCTCCCCGCTCACACTCTCCCCGCCCACACTCTCCGGGCTCACACCCTCCCCGCTCACACCCTCCCCGCTCACACTCACCCCACTCACACTCTCCGGGCTCACACTCACCCCGCTCACACTCTCTGGGCTCACACTCTCTGGGCTCACACTCTCCGCACTCGCACTCTCCCCGCTCGCACTCTCCCCGCTCACACTCTCCCCGCTCACACTCTCCGGGCTCTCACTCTCCCCGCTCACACTCTCCCCGCTCACACTCTCCCCGCCCACACTCTCCCCGCCCACACTCTCCGGGCTCACACCCTCCCCGCTCACACCCTCCCCGCTCACACTCACCCCACTCACACTCTCCGGGCTCACACTCACCCCGCTCACACTCTCTGGGCTCACACTCTCCGCACTCGCACTCTCCCCGCTCGCACTCTCCCCGCTCACACTCTCCCCGCTCACACTCTCCCCGCCCACACTCTCCGGGCTCACACCCTCCCCGCTCACACCCTCCCCGCTCACACTCACCCCACTCACACTCTCCGGGCTCACACTCACCCCGCTCACACTCTCTGGGCTCACACTCTCCGGGCTCACACTCTCCGCACTCGCACTCTCCCCGCTCGCACTCTCCCCGCTCACACTCTCCCCGCTCACACTCTCCGGGCTCACACCCTCCCCGCTCACACCCTCCCCGCTCACACCCTCCCCGCTCACACTCACCCCACTCACACTCTCCGGGCTCACACTCACCCCGCTCACACTCTCTGGGCTCACACTCTCCGGGCTCTCACTCTCCCGGCTCACACTCTCCGGGCTCACACTCTCCGGGCTCACACTCTCCCGGCTCACACTCTCCGGGCTCACACTCTCCCGGCTCACACTCTCCCGGCTCACACTCTCCGGGCTCACACTCTCCCGGCTCACACTCTCCCCGCTCACACTCTCCGGGCTCACACTCTCCGGGCTCACACTCTCCCGGCTCACACTCTCCGGGCTCTCACTCTCCGGGCTCACACTCTCCGGGCTCACACTCTCCGGGCTCTCACTCTCCCGGCTCACACTCTCCGGGCTCACACTCTCCGGGCTCTCACTCTCCCGGCTCACACTCTCCGGGCTCTCACTCTCCCGGCTCTCACTCTCCCAGCTCACACTCTCCCCGCTCACACTCTCCCCGCTCACACTCTCCCGGCTCACACTCTCCCCGCTCACACTCTCCGGGCTCACACTCTCCCCGCTCACACTCTCCCGGCTCACACTCTCCCCGCTCACACTCTCCCCGCTCACACTCTCCCCGCTCACACTCTCCCCGCTCACACTCTCCGGGCTCACACTCTCCGGGCTCACACTCTCCCGGCTCACACTCTCCCGGCTCACACTCTCCCCGCTCACACTCTCCGGGCTCTCACTCTCCCCGCTCACACTCTCCCGGCTCACACTCTCCCCGCTCACACTCTCCGGGCTCACACTCTCCCCGCTCACACTCTCCGGGCTCACACTCTCCCCGCTCACACTCTCCCGGCTCACACTCTCCCCGCTCACACTCTCCCGGCTCACACTCTCCCTGCTCACACTCTCCCGGCTCACACTCTCCCGGCTCACACTCTCCCGGCTCGCACTCTCCCCGCTCACACTCTCCGGGCTCACACTCTCCCCGCTCACACTCTCCCCGCTCACACTCTCCGGGCTCTCACTCTCCCCGCTCACACTCTCCCCGCTCACACTCTCCCCGCTCACACTCTCCGGGCTCACACTCTCCCCGCTCACACTCTCCCCGCCCGCACTCTCCGGGCTCAAACTCTCCGGGCTCACACTCTCCCTGCTCGCACTCGCCCCGCTCACACTCGCCCCGCTCACACTCTCCGGGCTCACACTCTCCCTGCTCACACTCTCCCTGCTCACACTCGCCCCGCTCACAATCTCCGGGCTCACACTCTCCGCGCTCGCACCCTCCCCGCTCACACCCTCCCCGCTCACACTCTCCGGGCTCACACTCTCCGGGCTCACACTCTCCGCGCTCGCACCCTCCGGGCTCACACTCTCCCCGCTCACACCCTCCCCGCTCACACTTGCCCCGCCCGCACTCTCCCCGCCCGCACTCTCCCCGCCCGCACTCTCCCCGCCCGCACTCTCCCCGCCCACACTCTCCCCGCCCACACTCTCCCCGCTCACACTCTCCCCGCTCACACTCTCCCCGCCCACACTCTCCGGGCTCACACTCGCCCCGCTCGCACTCTCCGGGCTCACACTCTCCGGGCTCACACTCTCCCTGCTCGCACTCTCCCTGCTCGCACTCTCCCTGCTCACACTCGCCCCGCTCACACTCGCCCCGCTCACACTCTCCGGGCTCACACTCCCCCTGCTCGTACTCTCCGGGCTCATACTCACCCCGCTCACAATCTCCGGGCTCACACTCACCCCGCTCACAATCTCCGGGCTCACACTCCGCACTCGCACCCTCCCCGCTCACACTCACCCCACTCACACTCTCCGGGCTCACACTCACCCCGCTCACAATCTCTGGGCTCACACTCCGCACTCGCACCCTCCCCGCTCACACTCACCCCACTCACACTCTCCGGGCTCACACTCACCCCGCTCACACTCTGGGCTCACACTCTCCGCACTCGCACTCTCCCCGCTCACACTCTCCGGGCTCACACTCTCCACACTCGCACTCTCCCCACTCGCACTCTCCCCGCTCGCACTCTCCCCGCTCGCACTCTCCCCGCTTGCACCCTCCGGGCTCACACTCTCCCCGCTCACACTCTCCGGGCTCACACTCTCCCCGCTCACACTCTCTGGGCTCTCACTCACCCCGCTCACACCCTCCCCGCTCACACTCTCCGGGCTCACACTCTCCGGGCTCACACTCTCCGGGCTCTCACTCGCCCTGCTCACACTCGCCCTGCTCACACCCTCCCCGCTCACACCCTCCCCGCTCACACTCTCCGGGCTCACACTCTCCGGGCTCACACTCTCCCCGCTCACACTCTCCCCGCTCACACTCTCCCCGCTCACACTCTCCGGGCTCTCACTCTCCCCGCCCGCACTCTCCCCGGGCTCACACTCTCCCCGCCCGCACTCTCCCCGCTCACACTCTCCCCGGGCTCACACTCTCCCCGCCCGCACTCTCCCCGCCCGCACTCTCTCCGGGCTCACACTCTCCGGGCTCACACTCTCCGGGCTCACACTCTCTCCTGGCTCACACTCTCTCCGCTCACACTCTCTCCGCTCACACTCTCTCCGCTCACACTCTCTCCGCTCACACTCTCTCTGGGCTCACACTCTCTCTGGGCTCACACTCTCTCCGGGCTCACACTCTCTCCGCTCACACTCTCTCTGCTCACACTCTCCGCTCACATCCTCTTCACTCTCTCTCTCCTGGGTCAGAGGAGAGGGTAACGAGTGTGCAACCTGCCAAAACCGTCCTCTGGAATAACAATGCCTCATCAAAGATTCCCGTTTGTCCAGCCGGACAGCTGTTTCCCCATCGTCCTGACCTGTTCCAATATTTAAACCAGTTGATAAGCTGCTTTATCTGCAATTTCAGCCTTGTAACTTTTACTAAAAAAAAATCAATTTTTTGCCTCCATTATTTGTTTCTGTAAAAATATTAATTTAACTTTTTTATAAATTGATTTGTTATTGTTTCACAAGTATATGGAAATTATACAATGCAGATAATTATATCCTTATTTCAAAATAAATTAATCCAAAAAAAGCCAACTCAGCTTTGTGATCACAGGATTCATGTACCTGGTGCTTTGTGTTGTACCAGTGATCAGTGTGATGCCCCAGGCCTGTATCATACAATCAGAGCAAGATACCGCACAGAGGGAGGCCATTCTGCCCATCGTGCCTGTGCTGGCTCTTTGAAAGAGCTATCCAATTAGTCCCATAGCCCTGAAAATTTTTCCCCTTCAAGAATTTATCCAATTCTTTACCAAGGAAGAAGATGCTGCCAGAGTCTCAGTAAAGGAAGATATAGTTGAGATACTGGATGGTCTAAAAATTGATAAAGAGGAGGTACTAGAAAGACTGGCTGTACTTAAAGTAGATAAATCACCCGGTCTGGATGGGATGTATCCGAGGTTGCTGAGGGGAGTAAGGGTGGAAATTGAGGAGGTACTGGTCATAATCTTCCAAAATCAAAGAAAACCCAAAGATGTTTTATAAATACATTAAGAGCGAGAGGATAATTAAGGAAAGAGTCGGGCCGATTAGAGACAAAAAGGTAAACTATGTGTGGAGGTGGAAGATGTGGGGATGGTTCTTAATGAATACTTTGCATCTGTCTTCACAAAGGAGAGGGATGATACAGGGATTGAAGTTAAGGAGGAGGAGTGTGAAATATTGGATGGGATAAACATAGTGAGAGAGGAAGTATTAAGGGGATCAGCATCTTTGAAAGTGGATAAATCACCAGGGCCGGATGAAATGTATCCCAGGCTGTTAAAAGAAGCCAGGAAGACCGAGGCCCGAGAGTGAGGTACGGTAGCATAGTGGTTATGTTACTGGACTAATAATCCAGAGGCCTGGACTAATAATCCAGAGTCATGAGTTCAAATCCTGCCACGGCAGCTGGGGAATTTAAATTCAATAAATTAAATAAAATCTGGAATTAAAATACTAGTATCAGTAATGATGGCCATGAAACGACCGGATTGTCGTAAAAACCCATCTGGTTCACTAATGTCCTTCAGGGAAGGAAACCTGCCGTCCTTACCCGGTCTGGGCCTATATGTGACTCCAGACCCACAGCAATGTGGTTGATTCTTAACCACCCTCTGAAATGGCCGAGCAAGACACTCAGTTGTAAAATCTCGCAACAAAAAGTCATAAGAATAAAACCGGACGGACCACCCGGCATCGGACCACTAGGCACCGGACACGACAACGGCAAAACACCAAGCCCAGTCGACCCTGCAAGGTCCTCCTTACTAACATCTGGGGACTTGTGCCAAAATTGGGAGAGCTGTCCCACAGACTCGTCAAGCAACAGCCTGACATAGCCATACTCACAGAATCATATCTTTCAGCCAACGTCCCAGACTCTTCCATCAACATCCCTGGGTATGTCCTGTCCCACCGGCAGGACAGACCCACCAGAGGTGGCGGTACAGTGGTATACAGTCAGGAGGGAGTGGCCCTGGAAGTCCTCAACATTGACTCCGGACCCCATGAAATCTCATGGCATCAGGTCAAACATGGGCAAGGAAACCTCCTGCTGATTACCACCTACCGTCCTCCCTCAGCTGATGAATCAGTCCTCCACCCTGTTGAGCACCACTTGGAGGAAGCACTGAGGGTAACAAGGGCACAGAATGTACTCTGGGTGGGGGACTTCAATGTCCATCACCAAGAGTGGCTCGGTAGCACCACTACTGACCGAGCTGGCCGAGACCTGAAGGACATAGCTGCTAGACTGGGCCTGCGGCAGGTGGTGAGTGAACCAACAGGAGGGAAAAACTTACTTGACCTCGTCCTCACCAATCTACCTGTCACAGATGCATCTGTCCATGACAGTATTGGTAGGAGTGACCACCGCACAGTCCTCGTGGAGACGAAGTCCCGTCTTCACACAGAGACACTGAGGACACCATCCAACGTAATTTTTTTTATTCGTTCATGGGATGTGGGCGTTGCTGACGAGGTCGGCATTTATTGCCCATCCCTAATTGCCCTTGAGAAGGTGGTGGTGAGCCGCCTTCTTGAACCACTGCAGTCCGTGTGGTGACGGTTCTCCCACAGTGCTGTTAGGAAGGGAGTTCCAGGATTTTGACCCAGTGACGATGAAGGAACGGCGATATATTTCCAAGTCGGGATGGTGTGTGACTTGGAGGGGAACGTGCAGGTGGTGTTGTTCCCATGTGCCTGCTGCTCTTGTCCTTCTAGGTGGTAGAGGTCGCGGGTTTGGGAGGTGCTGTCGAAGAAGCCTTGGCGAGTTGCTGCAGTGCATCCTGTGGATGGTACACACTGCAGCCACAGTGCGCTGGTGGTGAAGGGAGTGAATGTTTAGGGTGGTGGATGGGGTGCCAATCAAGCGGGCTGCTTTATCTTGGATGGTGTCGAGCTTCTTGAGTGTTGTTGGAGCTGCACTCATCCAAGCAAGTGGAGAGTATTCCATCACACTCCTGACTTGTGCCTTGTAGATGGTGGAAAGGCTTTGGGGAGTCAGGAGGTGAGTCACTCGCCGCAGAATACCCAGCCTCTGACCTGCTCTCGTAGCCACAGTATTTATATGGCTGGTCCAGTTCAGTTTCTGGTCAATGGTGACCCTCAGGATGTTGATGGTGAGGGATTCGGTGATGGTAATGCCGTTGAATGTCAAGGGGAGGTGGTTGGACTCTCTCTTGTTGGAGATGGTCATTGCCTGGCACTTATCTGGCGCGAATGTTACTTGCCACTTATGAGCCCAAGCCTGGATGTTGTCCAGGTCTTGCTGCATGCAGGCACGGACTGTTTCATTATTTGAGGGGTTGCGAATGGAACTGAACACTGTGCAGTCATCAGCAAACATCCCCATTTCTGACCTTATGATGGAGGGAAGGTCATTGATGAAGCAGCTGAAGATGGTTGGGCCTAGGACACTGCCCTGAGGAACTCCTGCAGCAATGTCCTGGGGCTGAGATGATTGGCCTCCAACAACCACTACCATCTTCCTTTGTGCCAGGTATGACTCCAGCCACTGGAGAGTTTTCCCCCTGATTCCCATTGACTTCAATTTTACTGGGGCTCCTTGGTGCCACACTCGGTCAAATGCTGCCTTGATGTCAAGGGCGGTCACTCTCACCTCACCTCTGGAATTCAGCTCTTTTGTCCTCGAAGGGGAGAAAGTACAGATGTGTGAGTGAGTAATGGTGAAGTAGCAAGCCGATGAATGCATTGCTGTGGGTGAGGCTGACCATGAAAGCGATGCATCAGAGGATGAGTATCAGACAGAGATATCACATTGGATCAGGATTGGGGTGAGTGGTAGTGGTGAGGTCACAAATGGGGAGGTGAGAAAGTGCTCAGGAAGTGAAGGTAAGTTGAGGATGAGCCTTAAGTGGGTGTGAGGAGTGATGTGATGGAGTAGTGTTGGCAGTGCAGAATGAGTTGGGTGGTGAGGGGGAGGGTGTGATGTGAAACACTGAATGCAGGAGAATCATGAAGTGTACTCACTTTTGCTGACCTAGTTAGGTCATTGAAACACTTCCTGCACTGGACCCAAGTGCGGGAGATGTTGCTCCTGCTCGTGACTTCCTCTGCCTCCTCGAGCCAGGCCTTCTTGGTGGCAGGGACAGGGTGCTTCCTCCTGACGGACGGGTAAAATAGTTCCCTCCTCCTCCTCTTCACCCCGGCTAGTATCACCTGGAGTGAGGCATCGCTGAATCTCAGAGTCGCCCTGGCCCCCGTGCTGCTCCATTGGGTGGTCTTGCTCCTTGCTGCACCAATGGCCCTTTGAATCCAGACACTGCAGCTGTCCGCCTGTGATGTGGGTCCACCCCCACTGTGCAGCTTTCTGACAACAAACCCCGAAACAAGGTGAATGGCCACCAGTTAAGTCGTGATGGCGTGGGGGAAGGGTAAGATTTTATTATTGACCCCTCCCCCGCTGTAATGGCTGATCTGATTTTTACCACAACTCCACTTTCCCGCCCTTTCCCCATATCCTTTGACTCCCTCGCTGATCAAAAATTTGTCTAACTCAGCCTTGAATGTATTCAATGACTCAGCCTCCACAGCTTTTTGGGGTAAAGAATTCCAAAGATTCACGACCCTCTGGGAGAAGAAATTCCTCCTCATTTCCGTCTTAAACGGGCGACCCCTTATTCTGAGACTCATTTTCTGTGGATTCTGTACTTGCTGCTGTGAGAAACTGATGCTCCTTTTGACTTCTGACGTTTCCATCCCTCCCCTTTGAGGTGCTGCTGCAGCCCTTTAAACTCAGCACCCCCCTGGGTTCCTCGCCCTCAGATCAGTGAGCTGCCTACAGGTTGCACGATTCGCACTGGACGGCCCAGCCACAACATTTTCCCAGGCCCCGTGCACAGGCCTTGGGGTGGGCGGAGATCCCTCTCTACCTCTGCTTCCCACAGTGCTGATGGTCGACGTGCAGTGGGAAATCCTGGCCTCTCATGTACCAGATAACCACTAGATGCCCCCATGAGACCACCTACCAGACATGAAGAGCAGGCGATCATTGTGGTCTCAGTGGATCCCCACACTGCGAGATCTCAGCCTGACCTTCATTCATTCCCTCATTGATGATGAGTTTTTATTGGGTGAGAGGCGATGGAGGTACAGGGCAGCCATGATCTCATTGGATGGCAGAGACACAAAGCATTTAAGGAACAGTTAGATGGTGAAATGGGGGGATTTCTGGGTGGATTAATTAAGATGGGCTGAATGGCTTTCGTCATCCATAATTATCTTGTGAATTTGAGGGACTGTGAACATCCGGGAAGAGGCTGATGGAGAGATCAGAGAGCAGGACAGTCTCCATTTCATATGGTCACGAGAGGGAAAGAATGATAAACAGTGGGAATAAAAGTAAGTGGAGTCAGTGTAGAGGACAAGACAGGAGGGAGATTGGACAACAAGTGGGGGTTAAAGGTCAGCACAGAGGGCAGGAGTTCGAGCATGTGGTCCAGGCTCAGAATGGGAAACCATTGCTCTTCTCAAAATCAATAAATGACTGAGGCCTGGGTACAGGGCCACAATATCAAAGTAAGTGTGCCTAGTGCAGAGACATCATCGAGGCCCCATTTTAACGTCAGACAATCTGCTCGTGAGTTTATATAAAACTTCAAAACACTTGTGGCAATTTGGGAAGAGGGAAAGGGAAGGTGGAGCATTAGTGGAGTATTAGTGGAGCAAAGGTGGAGCATTGGTGGAGTATTAGTGGAGCAAAGGTGGAGTATTAGTGGAGTATTAGTGGAGTATTAGTGGAGTATTAGTGGAGTATTGGTGGAGTATTGGTGGAGCATTAGTGGAGTATTGGTGGAGCATTAGTGGAGCATTGGTGGAGTATTAGTGGAGTATTAGTGGAGTATTAGTGGAGTATTGGTGGAGTATTGGTGGAGTATTGGTGGAGTATTGGTGGAGTATTAGTGGAGTATTAGTGGAGTATTAGTGGAGTATTAGTGGAGTATTAGTGGAGTATTAGTGGAGTATTAGTGGAGTAATAGTGGAGTAATAGTGGAGTATTGGTGGAGTATTGGTGGAGTATTGGTGGAGTATTGGTGGAGTATTAGTGGAGCATTAGTGCAGTATTAGTGGAGTATTGATGGAGCATTAGTGCAGTATTAGTGGAGTATTGGTGGAGCATTAGTGGAGTATTGGTGGAGCATTAGTGGAGTATTGGTGGAGCATTGGTGGAGTATTGGTGGAGCATTGGTGGAGTATTGGTGGAGCATTGGTGCAGCATTGGTGGAGTATTAGTGGAGTATTAGTGGAGTATTGGTGGAGTATTAGTGGAGCATTAGTGCAGTATTAGTGGAGTATTGATGGAGCATTAGTGCAGTATTAGTGGAGTATTGGTGGAGCATTAGTGGAGTATTGGTGGAGCATTAGTGGAGTATTGGTGGAGCATTAGTGGAGTATTGGTGGAGTATTGGTGGAGCATTGGTGGAGCATTGGTGGAGTATTAGTGGAGTATTAGTGGAGTATTAGTGGAGTATTGGTGGAGCATTAGTGGAGTACTGGTGGAGCATTAGTGGAGTATTGGTGGAGTATTGGTGGAGCATTGGTGGAGCATTGGTGGAGTATTAGTGGAGTATTAGTGGAGTATTGGTGGAGTATTGGTGGAGTATTGGTGGAGTATTGGTGGAGTATTGGTGGAGCATTAGTGCAGTATTAGTGGAGTATTGATGGAGCATTTGTGCAGTATTAGTGGAGTATTGGTGGAGCATTAGTGGAGTATTGGTGGAGCATTAGTGGAGTATTGGTGGAGCATTGGTGGAGCATTAGTGGAGTAATAGTGGAGCATTGGTGGAGCATTAGTGGAGTATTGGTGGAGCATTAGTGGAGTAATAGTGGAGCATTAGTGGAGTAATAGTGGAGTATTAGTGGAGTATTAGTGGAGTATTAGTGGAGTATTAGTGGAGTATTGGTGGAGTATTGGTGGAGTATTGGTGGAGTATTGGTGGAGTATTAGTGGAGTATTGGTGGAGCATTAGTGCAGTATTAGTGGAGCATTATTGGAGTATTAGTGGAGCATTGGTGGAGTATTGGTGGAGTATTGGTGGAGCATTAGTGGAGTATTTGTGGAGTATTGGTGGAGTATTGGTGGAGTATTGGTGGAGTATTGGTGGAGTATTGGTGGAGTATTGGTGGAGTATTGGTGGAGCATTGGTGCAGTATTAGTGGAGTATTGGTGGAGTATTGGTGGAGCATTAGTGGAGTATTAGTGGAGCATTAGTGGAGTATTAGTGGAGTATTAGTGGAGTATTGGTGGAGTATTAGTGGAGTATTAGTGGAGCATTAGTGGAGTATTAGTGGAGTATTAGTGGAGTATTAGTGGAGCATTGGTGGAGTATTGGTGGAGCATTAGTGGAGTATTGGTGGAGCATTAGTGGAGCATTGGTGGAGTATTAGTGGAGTATTAGTGGAGTATTAGTGGAGTATTAGTGGAGTATTGGGGGAGTATTAGTGGAGTATTGGTGGAGTATTGGTGGAGTATTAGTGGAGTATTGGTGGAGCATTAGTGGAGTATTGGTGGAGCATTAGTGGAGTATTGGTGGAGCATTGGTGGAGTATTGGTGGAGTATTAGTGGAGCATTAGTGCAGTATTAGTGGAGTATTGGTGGAGTATTAGTGGAGCATTAGTGGAGTATTAGTGGAGCATTGGTGGAGTATTGGTGGAGTATTGGTGGAGCATTAGTGGAGTATTAGTGGAGCATTAGTGGAGTATTAGTGGAGTATTGGTGGAGTATTAGTGGAGCATTGGTGGAGCATTAGTGGAGTATTGGTGGAGCATTAGTGGAGTATTGGTGGAGCATTAGTGGAGTATTGGTGGAGCATTAGTGGCGTATTAGTGGCGTATTAGTGGAGCATTAGTGCAGTATTAGTGGAGCATTAGTGGAGTATTAGTGGAGCATTGGTGGAGTATTGGTGGAGTATTGGTGGAGTATTGGTGGAGCATTAGTGCAGTATTAGTGGAGCATTATTGGAGTATTAGTGGAGCATTGGTGGAGTATTGGTGGAGCATTAGTGGAGTATTGGCGGAGCATTAGTGGAGTATTTGTGGAGTATTTGTGGAGTATTGGTGGAGCATTAGTGGAGTATTGGTGGAGCATTAGTGGAGTATTGGTGGAGTATTAGTGGAGTATTTGTGGAGTATTTGTGGAGTATTGGTGGAGCATTAGTGGAGTATTGGTGGAGTATTGGTGGAGTAATGGTGGAGTATTGGTGGAGTATTGGTGGAGTATTGGTGGAGCATTAGTGGCGTATTAGTGGAGTATTGGTGGAGCATTAGTGGAGTATTGGTGGAGCATTATTGGAGCATTAGTGGAGTATTAGTGGAGCATTGGTGGAGTATTGGTGGAGTATTGGTGGAGTATTGGTGGAGTATTAGTGGAGTATTGGTGGAGCATTAGTGGAGTATTGGTGGAGCATTAGTGGAGCATTAGTGGAGTATTAGTGGAGCATTGGTGGAGTATTGGTGGAGCATTAGTGGAGCATTAGTGAAGTAATAGTGGAGCATTGGTGGAGCATTAGTGGCGTATTGGTGGAGCATTAGTGGAGTATTAGTGGAGCATTGGCGGAGTATTGGTGGAGTATTGGTGGAGTATTAGTGGAGTATTGGTGGAGTATTAGTGGAGTATTAGTGGAGTATTGGTGGAGCATTAGTGGAGTATTGGTGGAGTATTGGTGGAGTATTGGTGGAGCATTGGTGGAGCATTAGTGGAGTATTAGTGGAGCATTAGTGGAGTATTAGTGGAGCATTGGTGGAGTATTGGTGGAGCATTGGTGGAACACTAGTGGAGTATTAGTGGAGCATTGGTGGAGTATTGGTGGAGCATTAGTGGAGTATTAGTGTAGCATTAGTGGAGTATTAGTGGAGCATTGGTGGAGCATTAGTGGAGTATTAGTGGAGCATTGGTGGAGCATTAGTGGAGTATTGGTGGAGTGTTAGTGGAGTATTGGTGGAGCATTAGTGGAGTATTGGTGGAGCATTAGTGGAGTATTGGTGGAGCATTAGTGGAGTATTGGTGGAGCATTAGTGGAGTATTAGTGGAGCATTAGTGGAGCATTAGTGGAGTAATAGTGGAGCATTGGTGGAGCATTAGTGGAGTATTGGTGGAGCATTAGTGGAGTAATAGTGGAGCATTGGTGGAGCATTAGTGGAGTATTGGTGGAGTAATAGTGGAGTAATAGTGGAGCATTAGTGGAGCATTAGTGGAGTAATAGTGGAGCATTGGTGGAGCATTAGTGGAGCATTGGTGGAGCATTAGTGGAGTAATAGTGGAGCATTGGTGGAGCATTAGTGGAGTATTGGTGGAGCATTAGTGGAGTAATAGTGGAGCATTAGTGGAGTAATAGTGGAGCATTCTCCATTTTACAAACTGAGGAGCTGGGAGATATAAAACTGAGAAGTTACAGCGTGACACCGGGGGGAGGAGTTACAGCGTGACACCGGGGGGAGGAGTTACAGCGTGACACCGGGGGGAGGAGTTACAGCGTGACACCGCGGGGGGGCGGAGTTACAGCGTGACACCGGGGGGAGGAGTTACAGCGTGACACCGGGGGGAGGAGTTACAGCGTGACACCGGGGGGAGGAGTTACAGCGTGACACCGGGGGGAGGAGTTACAGCGTGACACCGCGGGGGGGCGGAGTTACAGCGTGACACCGGGGGGCGGAGTTACAGCGTGACACCGGGGGGAGGAGTTACAGCGTGACACCGGGGGGCGGAGTTACAGCGTGACACCGGGGGGAGGAGTTACAGCGTGACACCGGGGGGAGGAGTTACAGCGTGACACCGCGGGGAAGGAGTTACAGCGTGACACCGGGGGGGGGGGGAGGAGTTACAGCGTGACACCGCGGGGGGGGGGGGGGGAGAGTTACAGCGTGACACCGGGGGGGGGGGAGGGGGAGGGGGAGGGGGGGAGGAGTTACAGCGTGACACCGGGGGGGGGAGGGGGAGGGGGAGGGGGAGGGGGGGGAGGAGTTACAGCGTGACACCGCGGGGGGAGGGGGAGGAGTTACAGCGTGACACCGCGGGGGGGAGGGGGGAGGGGGGAGGGGGAGGGGGGGAGGGGGAGGGGGGAGGGGGAGGGAGGAGGGGGAGGGGGGAGGGAGGAGGGAGGGGGAGGGGGAGGGGGAGGAGTTACAGCGTGACACCGCGGGGGGGCGGAGTTACAGTGTGACACCGCGGGGGGAGGGGGAGGAGTTACAGCGTGACACCGCGGGGGGAGGGGGAATTCCCGCGCGAGCCGGTGTGAAGGTGGAATTCCGATCGGAGAGTTGGATTTTGACGAGCGGTCGGCCTCGTTGCCTCTCAGGACGTTTCACTGATCGTGAATCTGATGGTCATTTGTCGGTGATCTCAGGGGCTCGGTGATTCCCCACGGTTTGTTGGGAGAACGTTAACGGGAGCCCTGGAATGAGACCAACAGCAGCGGACAGTCTGGGGCTGGGCACAGCTCCGAGCTCCGAGCTCCGAGCTCCGATCCGACTCAGCAAATGAGAGAGATCCGAAGGACAGACTCGCAAACTGCAAAATACCGCAGTTTAACCCAGGACAGACCTGGTCCAACATCTGTTAAACCTGAAAACAGCGAAAAACAACAGGAGCGATTATCAAACCAAATTTACACCGAGCCACATAAGGAGAGATTAGGACAGGTGACCAAAAGCTTGGTCAAAGAGGTAGGTTTTAAGGAGGAGAGAGAGACGGAGAGGTTTAGGGAGGGAATTCCAGAGTTTAGGGCCCAGGCAGCTGAAGGCACGGCCGCCAATGGTGGAGTGATTAATCGGGGATGCGCAAGAGTCCAGAATTGGAGGAGTGCAGAGATCTCGGAGGGTTGTAGGGCTGGAGGAGGTTACAGAGAAAGGGAGGGGGCGAGGGTCATGGAGGGACCTGAAAACAAGGATGAGAATTTTAAAATCGAGGTGTTCCCTGACCGGGAGCCAATGTAGGTCAGTGAGCACAGGGGGTGATGGTGAACGGGACTTGGTGCGAGTTAGGATACGGGCAGCAGAGCTTTGGGTGAGCTGAAGTTTATGGAGGGTGGAAGATGGGAGGCCGGCCAGGAGAGCATTGGAATAGTCCAGTCTGGAGGTAATAAAGGCAGGGATGAGGGTTTCAGCAGCAGATGAGCTGAGGCAGGGGGACGCAGAGACGGGCGATGTTACGGAGGTGGAAGTAGGTGGTCTTGATGATGGAGCGGATATGTGGTCGGAAGCTTATCTCAGGGTCAATAGGATGCCACGGTTGTGAACAGTCTGGTTCAGTCTCAGACTGTGTCCAGGGAGAGGGATGGAGTCGGTGACGAGGGAAAGGAGTTTGTAGCGGGGACCAAAGACAATGGCTTCGGCCTTCCCAATATTTAGTTGGAGTAAATTTTTGCTCATCCAGTACTGAATGTCAGACAAGCAATGTGACAGATCCGAGACAGTGTCGGGGTCGAGGAGAATGATGAGGTAGAGCTGGCTGTTGTCAGCGGACATGTGGAATCTGACATTATGTTTTTTGGACGATGTCACTGAGGGGCAGCATGTAGATGAGAAACAGGAGGGGGCCAAGGATAGATCCTTGGGGGTCTCCAGAGAACGGTGCAGGAGCGGGAAGAGAAGCCATTGGAGGAGATTCTCTGGCTACAACTGGAAAGATGAGAATGGAACCAGGCGAGTGCAGTCCCACCCAGCTGGACGATGGAGGAGAGGTGATCGAGGAGGATGGTGTGGTCAATGTGTCAAAGACTGGAGACAGGTGGAGAAGGATGAGAAGGGAGAGTTTACCACGGTCACAGTCACATTGGATGTAATTTGTGACTTTGCTGATATCCAGGTCCATCCCACAGTCTGTGCAGGACTCAGTTTCGAATAGGTGAGGCATCTTTCAGGCTTTGCATTTTATTCCAATCATTTTCCAAACATCTCCTGGGAGTGACGCTAATCTCAACAGACATTGAAGTGAGGCCGGGAAGTCAACATGTTTTTGATCAGGTCGAACACCTGCAGTCTCAGACCCCCTGTGACACAAGCAACATCTGTGAGCACTGATCGCAGCTTGAGGCTGTCAGTGTGACAGGGAGAGTGGGAGCCAGTCCACAGACCGGGCTCGACAAACAGGCTGAGCTCCAGAATCTCCACAAGTGCAGAATGAGTCGGAGGGAATCTGGAACTGGGAGAAATACAACAGCAACAGGTGGAAATAAGAGGAGGTGGGCCCAGGCCCTGAACGCAGGGCACCTCAAACACATCAAACACAGGGCACCTCAAACACAGGGCACCGCAAACACAGGGCACCGCAAACACAGGGCACCTCAAACACAGGGCACCGGAAACACAGGGCACCTCAAACACCTCAAACACAGGGCACCTCAAACACAGGGCACCTCAAACACAGGGAGCCTCAAACACAGGGCACCTCAAACACAGGGCACCGCAAACACAGGGCACCTCAAACACCTCAAACACAGGGCACCTCAAACACAGGGCACCTCAAACACAGGGCACCTCAAACACGGGGCACCTCAAACACCTCAAACACAGGGCACCTCAAACACCTCAAACACAGGGCACCGCAAACACAGGGCACCTCAAACACCTCAAACACAGGGCACCGCAAACACAGGGCACCTCAAACACCTCAAACACAGGGCACCTCAAACACAGGGCACCTCAAACACAGGGCGCCTCAAACACAGGGCACCTCAAACACAGGGCACCGCAAACACAGGGCACCTCAAACACCTCAAACACAGGGCACCTCAAACACAGGGCACCTCAAACACAGGGCACCTCAAACACAGGGCACCTCAAACACAGGGCACCGCAAACACCGCAAACACAGGGCACCTCAAACACAGGGCGCCTCAAACACCTCAAACACAGGGCACCTCAAACACCTCAAACACAGGGCGCCTCAAACACAGGGCACATCAAACACAGGGCACCTCAAACACAGGGCACCTCAAACACAGGGCACCGCAAACACAGGGCACCTCAAACACAGGGCACCTCAAACACAGGGCACCTCAAACACAGGGCACCTCAAACACAGGGCACCTCAAACACAGGGCACCTCAAACACAGGGCACCTCAAACACCGCAAACACAGGGCACCGCAAACACAGGGCGCCTCAAACACCTCAAACACAGGGCACCTCAAACACAGGGCACCTCAAACACCTCAAACACAGGGCACCTCAAACACCGCAAACACAGGGCACCTCAAACACAGGGCACCGCAAACACAGGGCACCTCAAACACAGGGCACCTCAAACACAGGGCACCTCCAACACCTCAAACACAGGGCACCTCAAACACAGGGCACCTCAAACACCTCAAACACAGGGCACCTCAAACACCGCAAACACAGGGCACCTCAAACACAGGGCACCGCAAAGACAGGGCACCTCAAACACAGGGCACTGCAAACACAGGGCACCTCAAACACAGGGCACCGCAAACACAGGGCGCCTCAAACACAGGGCACCGCAAACACAGGGCACCTCAAACACAGGGCACCGCAAACACAGGGCACCTCAAACACAGGGCACCGCAAACACAGGGCACCTCAAACACAGGGCACCGCAAACACAGGGCACCTCAAACACAGGGCACCGCAAACACAGGGCACCGCAAACACAGGGCACCTCAAACACAGGGCACCTCAAACACAGGGCACCTCAAACACGGGGCACCTCAAACACCTCAAACACAGGGCACCTCAAACACCTAAAACACGGGGCACCTCAAACACCTCAAACACGGGGCACCTCAAACACCTCAAACACAGGGCACCTCAAACACAGGGCACCTCAAACACAGGGCACCTCAAACACAGGGCACCGCAAACACAGGGCACCTCAAACACCGCAAACACAGGGCACCTCAAACACAGGGCGCCTCAAACACAGGGCACCTCAAACACCTCAAACACAGGGCGCCTCGAACACAGGGCACCTCAAACACAGGGCACCTCAAACACAGGGCACCTCAAATACAGGGCACCTCAAACACAGGGCACCTCAAACACCTCAAACACAGGGCGCCTCAAACACAGGGCACCTCAAACACAGGGCGCCTCAAACACAGGGCACCTCAAACACAGGGCACCGCAAACACAGGGCACCTCAAACACCTCAAACACAGGGCACCGCAAACACAGGGCACCTCAAACACAGGGCACCTCAAACACAGGGCGCCTCAAACACAGGGCACCTCAAACACAGGGCACCGCAAACACAGGGCACCTCAAACACCTCAAACACAGGGCACCTCAAACACAGGGCACCGCAAACACAGGGCACCTCAAACACAGGGCGCCTCAAACACCTCAAACACAGGGCGCCTCAAACACCTCAAACACAGGGCACCTCAAACACAAGGCACCTCAAACACCTCAAACACAGGGCGCCTCAAACACAGGGCACCTCAAACACAGGGCACCTCAAACACAGGGCACCTCAAACACAGGGCGCCTCAAACACCTCAAACACAGGGCGCCTCAAACACAGGGCACCTCAAACACAGGGCGCCTCAAACACAGGGCACCTCAAACACAGGGCACCGCAAACACAGGGCACCTCAAACACCTCAAACACAGGGCACCTCAAACACAGGGCGCCTCAAACACAGGGCACCTCAAACACAGGGCACCGCAAACACAGGGCACCTCAAACACCTCAAACACAGGGCACCTCAAACACAGGGCACCGCAAACACAGGGCACCTCAAACACAGGGCGCCTCAAACACCTCAAACACAGGGCGCCTCAAACACCTCAAACACAGGGCACCTCAAACACAAGGCACCTCAAACACCTCAAACACAGGGCGCCTCAAACACAGGGCACCTCAAACACAGGGCACCTCAAATACAGGGCACCTCAAACACAGGGCACCTCAAACACAGGGCGCCTCAAACACAGGGCACCTCAAACACCTCAAACACAGGGCGCCTCGAACACAGGGCACCTCAAACACAGGGCACCTCAAACACAGGGCACCTCAAATACAGGGCACCTCAAACACAGGGCACCTCAAACACCTCAAACACAGGGCGCCTCAAACACAGGGCACCTCAAACACAGGGCGCCTCAAACACAGGGCACCTCAAACACAGGGCACCGCAAACACAGGGCACCTCAAACACCTCAAACACAGGGCACCGCAAACACAGGGCACCTCAAACACAGGGCACCTCAAACACAGGGCGCCTCAAACACAGGGCACCTCAAACACAGGGCACCGCAAACACAGGGCACCTCAAACACCTCAAACACAGGGCACCTCAAACACAGGGCACCGCAAACACAGGGCACCTCAAACACAGGGCGCCTCAAACACCTCAAACACAGGGCGCCTCAAACACCTCAAACACAGGGCACCTCAAACACAAGGCACCTCAAACACCTCAAACACAGGGCGCCTCAAACACAGGGCACCTCAAACACAGGGCACCTCAAACACAGGGCACCTCAAACACAGGGCGCCTCAAACACCTCAAACACAGGGCGCCTCAAACACAGGGCACCTCAAACACAGGGCGCCTCAAACACAGGGCACCTCAAACACAGGGCACCGCAAACACAGGGCACCTCAAACACCTCAAACACAGGGCACCTCAAACACAGGGCGCCTCAAACACAGGGCACCTCAAACACAGGGCACCGCAAACACAGGGCACCTCAAACACCTCAAACACAGGGCACCTCAAACACAGGGCACCGCAAACACAGGGCACCTCAAACACAGGGCGCCTCAAACACCTCAAACACAGGGCGCCTCAAACACCTCAAACACAGGGCACCTCAAACACAAGGCACCTCAAACACCTCAAACACAGGGCGCCTCAAACACAGGGCACCTCAAACACAGGGCACCTCAAACACAGGGCACCTCAAACACAGGGCGCCTCAAACACCTCAAACACAGGGCGCCTCAAACACAGGGCACCTCAAACACAGGGCGCCTCAAACACAGGGCACCTCAAACACAGGGCACCGCAAACACAGGGCACCTCAAACACCTCAAACACAGGGCACCGCAAACACAGGGCACCTCAAACACCTCAAACACAGGGCACCTCAAACACAGGGCACCTCAAACACAGGGAGCCTCAAACACAGGGCACCTCAAACACAGGGCACCGCAAACACAGGGCACCTCAAACACAGGGCACCTCAAACACAGGGCACCTCAAACACAGGGCACCTCAAACACAGGGCACCTCAAACACGGGGCACCTCAAACACCTCAAACACAGGGCACCTCAAACACCTCAAACACAGGGCACCGCAAACACAGGGCACCTCAAACACCTCAAACACAGGGCACCGCAAACACAGGGCACCTCAAACACCTCAAACACAGGGCACCTCAAACACAGGGCACCTCAAACACAGGGCGCCTCAAACACAGGGCACCTCAAACACAGGGCACCGCAAACACAGGGCACCTCAAACACCTCAAACACAGGGCACCTCAAACACAGGGCACCTCAAACACAGGGCACCTCAAACACAGGGCACCTCAAACACAGGGCACCGCAAACACCGCAAACACAGGGCACCTCAAACACAGGGCGCCTCAAACACCTCAAACACAGGGCACCTCAAACACCTCAAACACAGGGCGCCTCAAACACAGGGCACCTCAAACACAGGGCACCTCAAACACAGGGCACCGCAAACACAGGGCACCTCAAACACAGGGCACCTCAAACACAGGGCACCTCAAACACAGGGCACCGCAAACACAGGGCACCTCAAACACAGGGCACCTCAAACACAGGGCACCTCAAACACCGCAAACACAGGGCACCGCAAACACAGGGCGCCTCAAACACCTCAAACACAGGGCACCTCAAACACAGGGCACCTCAAACACCTCAAACACAGGGCACCTCAAACACCGCAAACACAGGGCACCTCAAACACAGGGCACCGCAAACACAGGGCACCTTAAACACAGGGCACCTCAAACACAGGGCACCTCCAACACCTCAAACACAGGGCACCTCAAACACAGGGCACCTCAAACACAGGGCACCTCAAACACCGCAAACACAGGGCACCTCAAACACCGCAAACACAGGGCACCTCAAACACAGGGCACCGCAAAGACAGGGCACCTCAAAC
Organism: Heptranchias perlo; assembly: GCF_035084215.1. Lineage (NCBI taxonomy): Eukaryota > Metazoa > Chordata > Chondrichthyes > Hexanchiformes > Hexanchidae > Heptranchias > Heptranchias perlo. Next base: position 350,629 of record NC_090325.1, on the reverse strand, counting down.
ACAGGGCACTGCAAACACAGGGCACCTCAAACACAGGGCACCGCAAACACAGGGCGCCTCAAACACAGGGCACCGCAAACACAGGGCACCTCAAACACAGGGCACCGCAAACACAGGGCACCTCAAACACAGGGCACCTCAAACACAGGGCACCGCAAACACAGGGCACCTCAAACACAGGGCACCTCAAACACAGGGCACCGCAAACACAGGGCACCTCAAACACAGGGCACCTCAAACACAGGGCACCTCAAACACAGGGCACCTCAAACACGGGGCACCTCAAACACGGGGCACCTCAAACACCTCAAACACAGGGCACCTCAAACACCTAAAACACGGGGCACCTCAAACACCTCAAACACGGGGCACCTCAAACACCTCAAACACAGGGCACCTCAAACACAGGGCACCTCAAACACAGGGCACCGCAAACACAGGGCACCTCAAACACCGCAAACACAGGGCACCTCAAACACAGGGCGCCTCAAACACCTCAAACACAGGGCACCTCAAACACAGGGCACCTCAAACACCTCAAACACAGGGCGCCTCGAACACAGGGCACCTCAAACACAGGGCACCTCAAACACAGGGCACCTCAAATACAGGGCACCTCAAACACAGGGCGCCTCAAACACCTCAAACACAGGGCGCTTCAAACACAGGGCACCTCAAACACAGGGCACCTCAAACACAGGGCACCTCAAACACCTCAAATACAGGGCGCCTCAAACACAGGGCACCTCAAACACAGGGCACCTCAAACACAGGGCACCTCAAACAGAGGGCACCGCAAACACAGGGCACCTCAAACACCGCAAACACAGGGCACCTCAAACACAGGGCGCCTCAAACACCTCAAACACAGGGCACCTCAAACACAGGGCACCTCAAACACCTCAAACACAGGGCGCCTCAAACACAGGGCACCTCAAACACCTCAAACACAGGGCGCCTCAAACACAGGGCACCTCAAACACAGGGCACCTCAAACACAGGGCACCTCAAACGCCTCAAACACAGGGCACCTCAAACACAGGGCGCCTCAAACACAGGGCACCTCAAACACAGGGCACTGCAAACACAGGGCACCTCAAACACAGGGCACCTCAAACACAGGGCACCGCAAACACAGGGCACCTCAAACACAGGGCACCTCAAACACAGGGCACCGCAAACACAGGGCACCTCAAACACAGGGCACCTCAAACACAGGGCACCTCAAACACGGGGCACCTCAAACACGGGGCACCTCAAACACGGGGCACCTCAAACACCTCAAACACAGGGCACCTCAAACACCTAAAACACGGGGCACCTCAAACACCTCAAACACGGGGCACCTCAAACACCTCAAACACAGGGCACCTCAAACACAGGGCACCTCAAACACAGGGCACCTCAAACACAGGGCACCGCAAACACAGGGCACCTCAAACACCGCAAACACAGGGCACCTCAAACACAGGGCGCCTCAAACACCTCAAACACAGGGCACCTCAAACACAGGGCACCTCAAACACCTCAAACACAGGGCGCCTCGAACACAGGGCACCTCAAACACAGGGCACCTCAAACACAGGGCACCTCAAATACAGGGCACCTCAAACACAGGGCACCTCAAACACCGCAAACACAGGGCACCTCAAACACCTCAAACACAGGGCACCGCAAACACAGGGCACCTCAAACACCTCAAACACAGGGCACCTCAAACACAGGGCACCTCAAACACAGGGAGCCTCAAACACAGGGCACCTCAAACACAGGGCACCGCAAACACAGGACACCTCAAACACCTCAAACACAGGGCACCTCAAACACAGGGCACCTCAAACACAGGGCACCTCAAACACAGGGCACCTCAAACACGGGGCACCTCAAACACCTCAAACACAGGGCACCTCAAACACCTCAAACACAGGGCACCGCAAACACAGGGCACCTCAAACACCTCAAACACAGGGCACCGCAAACACAGGGCACCTCAAACACCTCAAACACAGGGCACCTCAAACACAGGGCACCTCAAACACAGGGCGCCTCAAACACAGGGCACCTCAAACACAGGGCACCGCAAACACAGGGCACCTCAAACACCTCAAACACAGGGCACCTCAAACACAGGGCACCTCAAACACAGGGCACCTCAAACACAGGGCACCTCAAACACAGGGCACCTCAAACACAGGGCACCGCAAACACCGCAAACACAGGGCACCTCAAACACAGGGCGCCTCAAACACCTCAAACACAGGGCACCTCAAACACCTCAAACACAGGGCGCCTCAAACACAGGGCACCTCAAACACAGGGCACCTCAAACACAGGGCACCTCAAACACAGGGCACCGCAAACACAGGGCACCTCAAACACAGGGCACCTCAAACACAGGGCACCGCAAACACAGGGCACCTCAAACACAGGGCACCGCAAACACCTCAAACACAGGGCACCTCAAACACAGGGCACCTCAAACACAGGGCACCGCAAACACAGGGCACCTCAAACACCTCAAACACAGGGCGCCTCAAACACAGGGCACCTCAAACACCTCAAACACAGGGCACCTCAAACACTGGGCGCCTCAAACACCTCAAACACAGGGCACCTCAAACACCTCAAACACAGGGCACCTCAAACACCGCAAACACAGGGCACCTCAAACACAGGGCACCTCAAACACAGGGCACCTCAAACACGGGGCACCTCAAACACCTCAAACACAGGGCACCTCAAACACAGGGCACCTCAAACACAGGGCACCGCAAACACAGGGCACCTCAAACACCGCAAACACAGGGCACCTCAAACACAGGGCGCCTCAAACACCTCAAACACAGGGCACCTCAAACACAGGGCACCTCAAACACCTCAAACACAGGGCGCCTCGAACACAGGGCACCTCAAACACAGGGCACCTCAAACACAGGGCACCTCAAATACAGGGCACCTCAAACACAGGGCGCCTCAAACACCTCAAACACAGGGCGCTTCAAACACAGGGCACCTCAAACACAGGGCACCTCAAACACAGGGCACCTCAAACACCTCAAATACAGGGCGCCTCAAACACAGGGCACCTCAAACACAGGGCACCTCAAACACAGGGCACCTCAAACAGAGGGCACCGCAAACACAGGGCACCTCAAACACCGCAAACACAGGGCACCTCAAACACAGGGCGCCTCAAACACCTCAAACACAGGGCACCTCAAACACAGGGCACCTCAAACACCTCAAACACAGGGCGCCTCAAACACAGGGCACCTCAAACACCTCAAACACAGGGCGCCTCAAACACAGGGCACCTCAAACACAGGGCACCTCAAACACAGGGCACCTCAAACGCCTCAAACACAGGGCACCTCAAACACAGGGCGCCTCAAACACAGGGCACCTCAAACACAGGGCACTGCAAACACAGGGCACCTCAAACACAGGGCACCTCAAACACAGGGCACCGCAAACACAGGGCACCTCAAACACAGGGCACCTCAAACACAGGGCACCGCAAACACAGGGCACCTCAAACACAGGGCACCTCAAACACAGGGCACCTCAAACACGGGGCACCTCAAACACGGGGCACCTCAAACACGGGGCACCTCAAACACGGGGCACCTCAAACACCTCAAACACAGGGCACCTCAAACACCTAAAACACGGGGCACCTCAAACACCTCAAACACGGGGCACCTCAAACACCTCAAACACAGGGCACCTCAAACACAGGGCACCTCAAACACAGGGCACCTCAAACACAGGGCACCGCAAACACAGGGCACCTCAAACACCGCAAACACAGGGCACCTCAAACACAGGGCGCCTCAAACACCTCAAACACAGGGCACCTCAAACACAGGGCACCTCAAACACCTCAAACACAGGGCGCCTCGAACACAGGGCACCTCAAACACAGGGCACCTCAAACACAGGGCACCTCAAATACAGGGCACCTCAAACACAGGGCGCCTCAAACACAGGGCACCTCAAACACCTCAAATACAGGGCGCCTCAAACACAGGGCACCTCAAACACAGGGCACCTCAAACACAGGGCACCTCAAACACAGGGCACCGCAAACACAGGGCACCTCAAACACCGCAAACACAGGGCACCTCAAACACCTCAAACACAGGGCACCGCAAACACAGGGCACCTCAAACACCTCAAACACAGGGCACCTCAAACACAGGGCACCTCAAACACAGGGAGCCTCAAACACAGGGCACCTCAAACACAGGGCACCGCAAACACAGGACACCTCAAACACCTCAAACACAGGGCACCTCAAACACAGGGCACCTCAAACACAGGGCACCTCAAACACAGGGCACCTCAAACACGGGGCACCTCAAACACCTCAAACACAGGGCACCTCAAACACCTCAAACACAGGGCACCGCAAACACAGGGCACCTCAAACACCTCAAACACAGGGCACCGCAAACACAGGGCACCTCAAACACCTCAAACACAGGGCACCTCAAACACAGGGCACCTCAAACACAGGGCGCCTCAAACACAGGGCACCTCAAACACAGGGCACCGCAAACACAGGGCACCTCAAACACCTCAAACACAGGGCACCTCAAACACAGGGCACCTCAAACACAGGGCACCTCAAACACAGGGCACCTCAAACACAGGGCACCTCAAACACAGGGCACCGCAAACACCGCAAACACAGGGCACCTCAAACACAGGGCGCCTCAAACACCTCAAACACAGGGCACCTCAAACACCTCAAACACAGGGCGCCTCAAACACAGGGCACCTCAAACACAGGGCACCTCAAACACAGGGCACCTCAAACACAGGGCACCGCAAACACAGGGCACCTCAAACACAGGGCACCTCAAACACAGGGCACCGCAAACACAGGGCACCTCAAACACAGGGCACCTCAAACACAGGGCACCTCAAACACAGGGCACCTCAAACACCGCAAACACAGGGCACCGCAAACACAGGGCGCCTCAAACACCTCAAACACAGGGCACCTCAAACACAGGGCACCTCAAACACCTCAAACACAGGGCACCTCAAACACAGGGCACCTCAAACACCTCAAACACAGGGCACCTCAAACACCGCAAACACAGGGCACCTCAAACACAGGGCACCGCAAACACAGGGCACCTCAAACACAGGGCACCTCAAACACAGGGCACCTCCAACACCTCAAACACAGGGCACCTCAAACACAGGGCACCTCAAACACCTCAAACACAGGGCACCTCAAACACCGCAAACACAGGGCACCTCAAACACAGGGCACCGCAAAGACAGGGCACCTCAAACACAGGGCACTGCAAACACAGGGCACCTCAAACACAGGGCACCGCAAACACAGGGCGCCTCAAACACAGGGCACCGCAAACACAGGGCACCTCAAACACAGGGCACCGCAAACACAGGGCACCTCAAACACAGGGCACCGCAAACACAGGGCACCGCAAACACAGGGCACCTCAAACACAGGGCACCTCAAACACAGGGCACCGCAAACACAGGGCACCTCAAACACAGGGCACCTCAAACACAGGGCACCGCAAACACAGGGCACCTCAAACACAGGGCACCGCAAACACCTCAAACACAGGGCACCTCAAACACAGGGCACCTCAAACACAGGGCACCGCAAACACAGGGCACCTCAAACACCTCAAACACAGGGCGCCTCAAACACAGGGCACCTCAAACACCTCAAACACAGGGCACCTCAAACACTGGGCGCCTCAAACACCTCAAACACAGGGCACCTCAAACACCTCAAACACAGGGCACCTCAAACACCGCAAACACAGGGCACCTCAAACACAGGGCACCTCAAACACAGGGCACCTCAAACACGGGGCACCTCAAACACCTCAAACACAGGGCACCTCAAACACAGGGCACCTCAAACACAGGGCACCGCAAACACAGGGCACCTCAAACACCGCAAACACAGGGCACCTCAAACACAGGGCGCCTCAAACACCTCAAACACAGGGCACCTCAAACACAGGGCACCTCAAACACCTCAAACACAGGGCGCCTCGAACACAGGGCACCTCAAACACAGGGCACCTCAAACACAGGGCACCTCAAATACAGGGCACCTCAAACACAGGGCGCCTCAAACACCTCAAACACAGGGCGCTTCAAACACAGGGCACCTCAAACACAGGGCACCTCAAACACAGGGCACCTCAAACACCTCAAATACAGGGCGCCTCAAACACAGGGCACCTCAAACACAGGGCACCTCAAACACAGGGCACCTCAAACAGAGGGCACCGCAAACACAGGGCACCTCAAACACCGCAAACACAGGGCACCTCAAACACAGGGCGCCTCAAACACCTCAAACACAGGGCACCTCAAACACAGGGCACCTCAAACACCTCAAACACAGGGCGCCTCAAACACAGGGCACCTCAAACACCTCAAACACAGGGCGCCTCAAACACAGGGCACCTCAAACACAGGGCACCTCAAACACAGGGCACCTCAAACGCCTCAAACACAGGGCACCTCAAACACAGGGCGCCTCAAACACAGGGCACCTCAAACACAGGGCACTGCAAACACAGGGCACCTCAAACACAGGGCACCTCAAACACAGGGCACCGCAAACACAGGGCACCTCAAACACAGGGCACCTCAAACACAGGGCACCGCAAACACAGGGCACCTCAAACACAGGGCACCTCAAACACAGGGCACCTCAAACACGGGGCACCTCAAACACGGGGCACCTCAAACACGGGGCACCTCAAACACGGGGCACCTCAAACACCTCAAACACAGGGCACCTCAAACACCTAAAACACGGGGCACCTCAAACACCTCAAACACGGGGCACCTCAAACACCTCAAACACAGGGCACCTCAAACACAGGGCACCTCAAACACAGGGCACCTCAAACACAGGGCACCGCAAACACAGGGCACCTCAAACACCGCAAACACAGGGCACCTCAAACACAGGGCGCCTCAAACACCTCAAACACAGGGCACCTCAAACACAGGGCACCTCAAACACCTCAAACACAGGGCGCCTCGAACACAGGGCACCTCAAACACAGGGCACCTCAAACACAGGGCACCTCAAATACAGGGCACCTCAAACACAGGGCGCCTCAAACACAGGGCACCTCAAACACCTCAAATACAGGGCGCCTCAAACACAGGGCACCTCAAACACAGGGCACCTCAAACACAGGGCACCTCAAACACAGGGCACCGCAAACACAGGGCACCTCAAACACCGCAAACACAGGGCACCTCAAACACCTCAAACACAGGGCACCGCAAACACAGGGCACCTCAAACACCTCAAACACAGGGCACCTCAAACACAGGGCACCTCAAACACAGGGAGCCTCAAACACAGGGCACCTCAAACACAGGGCACCGCAAACACAGGACACCTCAAACACCTCAAACACAGGGCACCTCAAACACAGGGCACCTCAAACACAGGGCACCTCAAACACAGGGCACCTCAAACACGGGGCACCTCAAACACCTCAAACACAGGGCACCTCAAACACCTCAAACACAGGGCACCGCAAACACAGGGCACCTCAAACACCTCAAACACAGGGCACCGCAAACACAGGGCACCTCAAACACCTCAAACACAGGGCACCTCAAACACAGGGCACCTCAAACACAGGGCGCCTCAAACACAGGGCACCTCAAACACAGGGCACCGCAAACACAGGGCACCTCAAACACCTCAAACACAGGGCACCTCAAACACAGGGCACCTCAAACACAGGGCACCTCAAACACAGGGCACCTCAAACACAGGGCACCTCAAACACAGGGCACCGCAAACACCGCAAACACAGGGCACCTCAAACACAGGGCGCCTCAAACACCTCAAACACAGGGCACCTCAAACACCTCAAACACAGGGCGCCTCAAACACAGGGCACCTCAAACACAGGGCACCTCAAACACAGGGCACCTCAAACACAGGGCACCGCAAACACAGGGCACCTCAAACACAGGGCACCTCAAACACAGGGCACCGCAAACACAGGGCACCTCAAACACAGGGCACCTCAAACACAGGGCACCTCAAACACAGGGCACCTCAAACACCGCAAACACAGGGCACCGCAAACACAGGGCGCCTCAAACACCTCAAACACAGGGCACCTCAAACACAGGGCACCTCAAACACCTCAAACACAGGGCACCTCAAACACAGGGCACCTCAAACACCTCAAACACAGGGCACCTCAAACACCGCAAACACAGGGCACCTCAAACACAGGGCACCGCAAACACAGGGCACCTCAAACACAGGGCACCTCAAACACAGGGCACCTCCAACACCTCAAACACAGGGCACCTCAAACAGAGGGCACCTCAAACACCTCAAACACAGGGCACCTCAAACACCGCAAACACAGGGCACCTCAAACACAGGGCACCGCAAAGACAGGGCACCTCAAACACAGGGCACTGCAAACACAGGGCACCTCAAACACAGGGCACCGCAAACACAGGGCGCCTCAAACACAGGGCACCGCAAACACAGGGCACCTCAAACACAGGGCACCGCAAACACAGGGCACCTCAAACACAGGGCACCGCAAACACAGGGCACCGCAAACACAGGGCACCTCAAACACAGGGCACCTCAAACACAGGGCACCGCAAACACAGGGCACCTCAAACACAGGGCACCTCAAACACAGGGCACCGCAAACACAGGGCACCTCAAACACAGGGCACCTCAAACACAGGGCACCTCAAACACGGGGCACCTCAAACACGGGGCACCTCAAACACCTCAAACACAGGGCACCTCAAACACCTAAAACACGGGGCACCTCAAACACCTCAAACACGGGGCACCTCAAACACCTCAAACACAGGGCACCTCAAACACAGGGCACCTCAAACACAGGGCACCTCAAACACAGGGCACCGCAAACACAGGGCACCGCAAACACAGGGCACCTCAAACACAGGGCACCTCAAACACAGGGCACCGCAAACACAGGGCACCTCAAACACAGGGCACCGCAAACACCTCAAACACAGGGCACCTCAAACACAGGGCACCTCAAACACAGGGCACCGCAAACACAGGGCACCTCAAACACCTCAAACACAGGGCGCCTCAAACACAGGGCACCTCAAACACCTCAAACACAGGGCACCTCAAACACTGGGCGCCTCAAACACCTCAAACACAGGGCACCTCAAACACCTCAAACACAGGGCACCTCAAACACCGCAAACACAGGGCACCTCAAACACAGGGCACCTCAAACACAGGGCACCTCAAACACGGGGCACCTCAAACACCTCAAACACAGGGCACCTCAAACACAGGGCACCTCAAACACAGGGCACCGCAAACACAGGGCACCTCAAACACCGCAAACACAGGGCACCTCAAACACAGGGCGCCTCAAACACCTCAAACACAGGGCACCTCAAACACAGGGCACCTCAAACACCTCAAACACAGGGCGCCTCGAACACAGGGCACCTCAAACACAGGGCACCTCAAACACAGGGCACCTCAAATACAGGGCACCTCAAACACAGGGCGCCTCAAACACCTCAAACACAGGGCGCTTCAAACACAGGGCACCTCAAACACAGGGCACCTCAAACACAGGGCACCTCAAACACCTCAAATACAGGGCGCCTCAAACACAGGGCACCTCAAACACAGGGCACCTCAAACACAGGGCACCTCAAACAGAGGGCACCGCAAACACAGGGCACCTCAAACACCGCAAACACAGGGCACCTCAAACACAGGGCGCCTCAAACACCTCAAACACAGGGCACCTCAAACACAGGGCACCTCAAACACCTCAAACACAGGGCGCCTCAAACACAGGGCACCTCAAACACCTCAAACACAGGGCGCCTCAAACACAGGGCACCTCAAACACAGGGCACCTCAAACACAGGGCACCTCAAACGCCTCAAACACAGGGCACCTCAAACACAGGGCGCCTCAAACACAGGGCACCTCAAACACAGGGCACTGCAAACACAGGGCACCTCAAACACAGGGCACCTCAAACACAGGGCACCGCAAACACAGGGCACCTCAAACACAGGGCACCTCAAACACAGGGCACCGCAAACACAGGGCACCTCAAACACAGGGCACCTCAAACACAGGGCACCTCAAACACGGGGCACCTCAAACACGGGGCACCTCAAACACGGGGCACCTCAAACACGGGGCACCTCAAACACCTCAAACACAGGGCACCTCAAACACCTAAAACACGGGGCACCTCAAACACCTCAAACACGGGGCACCTCAAACACCTCAAACACAGGGCACCTCAAACACAGGGCACCTCAAACACAGGGCACCTCAAACACAGGGCACCGCAAACACAGGGCACCTCAAACACCGCAAACACAGGGCACCTCAAACACAGGGCGCCTCAAACACCTCAAACACAGGGCACCTCAAACACAGGGCACCTCAAACACCTCAAACACAGGGCGCCTCGAACACAGGGCACCTCAAACACAGGGCACCTCAAACACAGGGCACCTCAAATACAGGGCACCTCAAACACAGGGCGCCTCAAACACAGGGCACCTCAAACACCTCAAATACAGGGCGCCTCAAACACAGGGCACCTCAAACACAGGGCACCTCAAACACAGGGCACCTCAAACACAGGGCACCGCAAACACAGGGCACCTCAAACACCGCAAACACAGGGCACCTCAAACACCTCAAACACAGGGCACCGCAAACACAGGGCACCTCAAACACCTCAAACACAGGGCACCTCAAACACAGGGCACCTCAAACACAGGGAGCCTCAAACACAGGGCACCTCAAACACAGGGCACCGCAAACACAGGACACCTCAAACACCTCAAACACAGGGCACCTCAAACACAGGGCACCTCAAACACAGGGCACCTCAAACACAGGGCACCTCAAACACGGGGCACCTCAAACACCTCAAACACAGGGCACCTCAAACACCTCAAACACAGGGCACCGCAAACACAGGGCACCTCAAACACCTCAAACACAGGGCACCGCAAACACAGGGCACCTCAAACACCTCAAACACAGGGCACCTCAAACACAGGGCACCTCAAACACAGGGCGCCTCAAACACAGGGCACCTCAAACACAGGGCACCGCAAACACAGGGCACCTCAAACACCTCAAACACAGGGCACCTCAAACACAGGGCACCTCAAACACAGGGCACCTCAAACACAGGGCACCTCAAACACAGGGCACCTCAAACACAGGGCACCGCAAACACCGCAAACACAGGGCACCTCAAACACAGGGCGCCTCAAACACCTCAAACACAGGGCACCTCAAACACCTCAAACACAGGGCGCCTCAAACACAGGGCACCTCAAACACAGGGCACCTCAAACACAGGGCACCTCAAACACAGGGCACCGCAAACACAGGGCACCTCAAACACAGGGCACCTCAAACACAGGGCACCGCAAACACAGGGCACCTCAAACACAGGGCACCTCAAACACAGGGCACCTCAAACACAGGGCACCTCAAACACCGCAAACACAGGGCACCGCAAACACAGGGCGCCTCAAACACCTCAAACACAGGGCACCTCAAACACAGGGCACCTCAAACACCTCAAACACAGGGCACCTCAAACACAGGGCACCTCAAACACCTCAAACACAGGGCACCTCAAACACCGCAAACACAGGGCACCTCAAACACAGGGCACCGCAAACACAGGGCACCTCAAACACAGGGCACCTCAAACACAGGGCACCTCCAACACCTCAAACACAGGGCACCTCAAACACAGGGCACCTCAAACACCTCAAACACAGGGCACCTCAAACACCGCAAACACAGGGCACCTCAAACACAGGGCACCGCAAAGACAGGGCACCTCAAACACAGGGCACTGCAAACACAGGGCACCTCAAACACAGGGCACCGCAAACACAGGGCGCCTCAAACACAGGGCACCGCAAACACAGGGCACCTCAAACACAGGGCACCGCAAACACAGGGCACCTCAAACACAGGGCACCGCAAACACAGGGCACCGCAAACACAGGGCACCTCAAACACAGGGCACCTCAAACACAGGGCACCGCAAACACAGGGCACCTCAAACACAGGGCACCTCAAACACAGGGCACCGCAAACACAGGGCACCTCAAACACAGGGCACCGCAAACACCTCAAACACAGGGCACCTCAAACACAGGGCACCTCAAACACAGGGCACCGCAAACACAGGGCACCTCAAACACCTCAAACACAGGGCGCCTCAAACACAGGGCACCTCAAACACCTCAAACACAGGGCACCTCAAACACTGGGCGCCTCAAACACCTCAAACACAGGGCACCTCAAACACCTCAAACACAGGGCACCTCAAACACCGCAAACACAGGGCACCTCAAACACAGGGCACCTCAAACACAGGGCACCTCAAACACGGGGCACCTCAAACACCTCAAACACAGGGCACCTCAAACACAGGGCACCTCAAACACAGGGCACCGCAAACACAGGGCACCTCAAACACCGCAAACACAGGGCACCTCAAACACAGGGCGCCTCAAACACCTCAAACACAGGGCACCTCAAACACAGGGCACCTCAAACACCTCAAACACAGGGCGCCTCGAACACAGGGCACCTCAAACACAGGGCACCTCAAACACAGGGCACCTCAAATACAGGGCACCTCAAACACAGGGCGCCTCAAACACCTCAAACACAGGGCGCTTCAAACACAGGGCACCTCAAACACAGGGCACCTCAAACACAGGGCACCTCAAACACCTCAAATACAGGGCGCCTCAAACACAGGGCACCTCAAACACAGGGCACCTCAAACACAGGGCACCTCAAACAGAGGGCACCGCAAACACAGGGCACCTCAAACACCGCAAACACAGGGCACCTCAAACACAGGGCGCCTCAAACACCTCAAACACAGGGCACCTCAAACACAGGGCACCTCAAACACCTCAAACACAGGGCGCCTCAAACACAGGGCACCTCAAACACCTCAAACACAGGGCGCCTCAAACACAGGGCACCTCAAACACAGGGCACCTCAAACACAGGGCACCTCAAACGCCTCAAACACAGGGCACCTCAAACACAGGGCGCCTCAAACACAGGGCACCTCAAACACAGGGCACTGCAAACACAGGGCACCTCAAACACAGGGCACCTCAAACACAGGGCACCGCAAACACAGGGCACCTCAAACACAGGGCACCTCAAACACAGGGCACCGCAAACACAGGGCACCTCAAACACAGGGCACCTCAAACACAGGGCACCTCAAACACGGGGCACCTCAAACACGGGGCACCTCAAACACGGGGCACCTCAAACACGGGGCACCTCAAACACCTCAAACACAGGGCACCTCAAACACCTAAAACACGGGGCACCTCAAACACCTCAAACACGGGGCACCTCAAACACCTCAAACACAGGGCACCTCAAACACAGGGCACCTCAAACACAGGGCACCTCAAACACAGGGCACCGCAAACACAGGGCACCTCAAACACCGCAAACACAGGGCACCTCAAACACAGGGCGCCTCAAACACCTCAAACACAGGGCACCTCAAACACAGGGCACCTCAAACACCTCAAACACAGGGCGCCTCGAACACAGGGCACCTCAAACACAGGGCACCTCAAACACAGGGCACCTCAAATACAGGGCACCTCAAACACAGGGCGCCTCAAACACAGGGCACCTCAAACACCTCAAATACAGGGCGCCTCAAACACAGGGCACCTCAAACACAGGGCACCTCAAACACAGGGCACCTCAAACACAGGGCACCGCAAACACAGGGCACCTCAAACACCGCAAACACAGGGCACCTCAAACACCTCAAACACAGGGCACCGCAAACACAGGGCACCTCAAACACCTCAAACACAGGGCACCTCAAACACAGGGCACCTCAAACACAGGGAGCCTCAAACACAGGGCACCTCAAACACAGGGCACCGCAAACACAGGACACCTCAAACACCTCAAACACAGGGCACCTCAAACACAGGGCACCTCAAACACAGGGCACCTCAAACACAGGGCACCTCAAACACGGGGCACCTCAAACACCTCAAACACAGGGCACCTCAAACACCTCAAACACAGGGCACCGCAAACACAGGGCACCTCAAACACCTCAAACACAGGGCACCGCAAACACAGGGCACCTCAAACACCTCAAACACAGGGCACCTCAAACACAGGGCACCTCAAACACAGGGCGCCTCAAACACAGGGCACCTCAAACACAGGGCACCGCAAACACAGGGCACCTCAAACACCTCAAACACAGGGCACCTCAAACACAGGGCACCTCAAACACAGGGCACCTCAAACACAGGGCACCTCAAACACAGGGCACCTCAAACACAGGGCACCGCAAACACCGCAAACACAGGGCACCTCAAACACAGGGCGCCTCAAACACCTCAAACACAGGGCACCTCAAACACCTCAAACACAGGGCGCCTCAAACACAGGGCACCTCAAACACAGGGCACCTCAAACACAGGGCACCTCAAACACAGGGCACCGCAAACACAGGGCACCTCAAACACAGGGCACCTCAAACACAGGGCACCGCAAACACAGGGCACCTCAAACACAGGGCACCTCAAACACAGGGCACCTCAAACACAGGGCACCTCAAACACCGCAAACACAGGTCACCGCAAACACAGGGCGCCTCAAACACCTCAAACACAGGGCACCTCAAACACAGGGCACCTCAAACACCTCAAACACAGGGCACCTCAAACACAGGGCACCTCAAACACCTCAAACACAGGGCACCTCAAACACCGCAAACACAGGGCACCTCAAACACAGGGCACCGCAAACACAGGGCACCTCAAACACAGGGCACCTCAAACACAGGGCACCTCCAACACCTCAAACACAGGGCACCTCAAACAGAGGGCACCTCAAACACCTCAAACACAGGGCACCTCAAACACCGCAAACACAGGGCACCTCAAACACAGGGCACCGCAAAGACAGGGCACCTCAAACACAGGGCACTGCAAACACAGGGCACCTCAAACACAGGGCACCGCAAACACAGGGCGCCTCAAACACAGGGCACCGCAAACACAGGGCACCTCAAACACAGGGCACCGCAAACACAGGGCACCTCAAACACAGGGCACCGCAAACACAGGGCACCGCAAACACAGGGCACCTCAAACACAGGGCACCTCAAACACAGGGCACCGCAAACACAGGGCACCTCAAACACAGGGCACCTCAAACACAGGGCACCGCAAACACAGGGCACCTCAAACACAGGGCACCTCAAACACAGGGCACCTCAAACACAGGGCACCTCAAACACGGGGCACCTCAAACACGGGGCACCTCAAACACCTCAAACACAGGGCACCTCAAACACCTAAAACACGGGGCACCTCAAACACCTCAAACACGGGGCACCTCAAACACCTCAAACACAGGGCACCTCAAACACAGGGCACCTCAAACACAGGGCACCTCAAACACAGGGCACCGCAAACACAGGGCGCCTCAAACACCGCAAACACAGGGCACCTCAAACACAGGGCGCCTCAAACACCTCAAACACAGGGCACCTCAAACACAGGGCACCTCAAACACCTCAAACACAGGGCGCCTCGAACACAGGGCACCTCAAACACAGGGCACCTCAAACACAGGGCAACTCAAATACAGGGCACCTCAAACACAGGGCGCCTCAAACACCTCAAACACAGGGCGCTTCAAACACAGGGCACCTCAAACACAGGGCACCTCAAACACAGGGCACCTCAAACACCTCAAATACAGGGCGCCTCAAACACAGGGCACCTCAAACACAGGGCACCTCAAACACAGGGCACCTCAAACAGAGGGCACCGCAAACACAGGGCACCTCAAACACCGCAAACACAGGGCACCTCAAACACAGGGCGCCTCAAACACCTCAAACACAGGGCACCTCAAACACAGGGCACCTCAAACACCTCAAACACAGGGCGCCTCAAACACAGGGCACCTCAAACACCTCAAACACAGGGCGCCTCAAACACAGGGCACCTCAAACACAGGGCACCTCAAACACAGGGCACCTCAAACGCCTCAAACACAGGGCACCTCAAACACAGGGCGCCTCAAACACAGGGCACCTCAAACACAGGGCACTGCAAACACAGGGCACCTCAAACACAGGGCACCTCAAACACAGGGCACCGCAAACACAGGGCACCGCAAACACAGGGCACCTCAAACACAGGGCACCGCAAACACAGGGCACCTCAAACACAGGGCACCTCAAACACAGGGCACCTCAAACACGGGGCACCTCAAACACGGGGCACCTCAAACACCTCAAACACAGGGCACCTCAAACACCTAAAACACGGGGCACCTCAAACACCTCAAACACGGGGCACCTCAAACACCTCAAACACAGGGCACCTCAAACACAGGGCGCCTCGAACACAGGGCACCTCAAACACAGGGCACCTCAAACACAGGGCACCTCAAATACAGGGCACCTCAAACACAGGGCGCCTCAAACACCTCAAACACAGGGCGCTTCAAACACAGGGCACCTCAAACACAGGGCACCTCAAACACAGGGCACCTCAAACACCTCAAATACAGGGCGCCTCAAACACAGGGCACCTCAAACACAGGGCACCTCAAACACAGGGCACCTCAAACAGAGGGCACCGCAAACACAGGGCACCTCAAACACCGCAAACACAGGGCACCTCAAACACAGGGCGCCTCAAACACCTCAAACACAGGGCACCTCAAACACAGGGCACCTCAAACACCTCAAACACAGGGCGCCTCAAACACAGGGCACCTCAAACACCTCAAACACAGGGCGCCTCAAACACAGGGCACCTCAAACACAGGGCACCTCAAACACAGGGCACCTCAAACGCCTCAAACACAGGGCACCTCAAACACAGGGCGCCTCAAACACAGGGCACCTCAAACACAGGGCACTGCAAACACAGGGCACCTCAAACACCTCAAACACAGGGCACCGCAAACACAGGGCACCTCAAACACCTCAAACACAGGGCACCTCAAACACAGGGCACCTCAAACACAGGGCGCCTCAAACACAGGGCACCACAAACACAGGGCACCGAAAACACAGGGCACCTCAAACACCTCAAACACAGGGCACCTCAAACACAGGGCACCTCAAACATAGGGCACCTCAAACACAGGGCACCGCAAACACAGGGCACCTCAAACACCGCAAACACAGGGCACCTCAAACACAGGGCGCCTCAAACACCTCAAACACAGGGCACCTCAAACACAGGGCACCTCAAACACCTCAAACACAGGGCGCCTCGAACACAGGGCACCTCAAACACAGGGCACCTCAAACACAGGGCACCTCAAACACAGGGCACCTCAAACACCTCAAACAC
Source organism: Heptranchias perlo (assembly GCF_035084215.1). Lineage (NCBI taxonomy): Eukaryota > Metazoa > Chordata > Chondrichthyes > Hexanchiformes > Hexanchidae > Heptranchias > Heptranchias perlo. The sequence continues at coordinate 333,154 of NC_090325.1, read as the reverse complement.
AGGGCGCCTCAAACACAGGGCATCTCAAACACAGGGCACCTCAAACACAGGGCACCTCAAACACCTCAAACACAGGGCGCCTCAAACACAGGGCACCTCAAACACAGGGCACCTCAAACACAGGGCACCTCAAACACAGGGCACCTCAAACACAGGGCACCGCAAACACAGGGCACCTCAAACACCGCAAACACAGGGCACCTCAAACACAGGGCGCCTCAAACACCTCAAACACAGGGCACCTCAAACACAGGGCACCTCAAACACCTCAAACACAGGGCACCTCAAACACGGGGCACCTCAAACACAGGGCGCCTCAAACACAGGGCACCTCAAACACAGGGCACCTCAAACAAAGGGCACCTCAAACACAGGGCGCCTCAAACACAGGGCACCTCAAACACCTCAAACACAGGGCGCCTCAAACACAGGGCACCTCAAACACAGGGCGCCTCAAACACAGGGCACCTCAAACACAGGGCACCGCAAACACAGGGCACCTCAAACACCTCAAACACAGGGCACCGCAAACACAGGGCGCCTCAAACACAGGGCACCTCAAACACAGGGCACCTCAAACACAGGGCACCTCAAACACAGGGCACCTCAAACACAGGGCGCCTCAAACACAGGGCACCTCAAACACAGGGCACCGCAAACACAGGGCACCTCAAACACCTCAAACACAGGGCACCTCAAACACAGGGCACCTCAAACACAGGGCACCTCAAACACAGGGCACCTCAAACACCTCAAACACAGGGCACCTCAAACACCTCAAACACAGGGCACCTCAAACACAGGGCACCTCAAACACAGGGCACCGCAAACACCGCAAACACAGGGCACCTCAAACACAGGGCGCCTCAAACACCTCAAACACAGGGCACCTCAAACACCTCAAACACAGGGCGCCTCAAACACAGGGCACCTCAAACACAGGGCACCTCAAACACAGGGCACCTCAAACACAGGGCACCTCAAACACAGGGCACCTCAAACACCTCAAACACAGGGCGCCTCAAACACAGGGCACCTCAAACACAGGGCGCCTCAAACACAGGGCACCTCAAACACAGGGCACCTCAAACACAGGGCACCTCAAACGCAGGACACCGCAAACACAGGGCACCTCAAACACCTCAAACACAGGGCGCCTCAAACACAGGGCACCTCAAAGACCTCAAACACAGGGCACCTCAAACACAGGGCACCTCAAACACAGGGCGCCGCAAACACAGGGCACCTCAAACACAGGGCACCTCAAACACAGGGCGCCTCAAACACAGGGCGCCTCAAACACAGGGCACCTCAAACACAGGGCACCTCAAACACCTCAAATACAGGGCACCTCAAACACCTCAAACACAGGGCGCCTCAAACACAGGGCACCTCAAACACAGGGCACCTCAAACACAGGGCACCTCAAACACCTCAAACACAGGGCGCCTCAAACACAGGGCACCTCAAACACAGGGCGCCTCAAACACAGGGCACCTCAAACACAGGGCGCCTCAAACACAGGGCACCTCAAACGCAGGGCAACTCAAACACAGGGCACCTCAAACGCAGGGCACCGCAAACACAGGGCACCTGAAACACAGGGCACCTCAAACACAGGGCACCTCAAACACAGGGCACCTCAAACACAGGGCACCTCAAACACAGGGCGCCTCAAACACAGGGCACCTCAAACACAGGGCACCTCAAACACCTCAAACACAGGGCACCTCAAACACCTCAAACACAGGGCGCCTCAAACACAGGGCACCTCAAACACAGGGCACCTCAAACACAGGGCACCTCAAACACAGGGCACCTCAAACACCTCAAACACAGGGCGCCTCAAACACAGGGCACCTCAAACACAGGGCGCCTCAAACACAGGGCACCTCAAACACAGGGCACCTCAAACACAGGGCACCTCAAACGCAGGGCACCGCAAACACAGGGCACCTCAAACACCTCAAACACAGGGCGCCTCAAACACAGGGCACCTCAAACACAGGGCGCCTCAAACACAGGGCACCTCAAACACAGGGCACCTCAAACACAGGGCACCGCAAACACAGGGCACCTCAAACACAGGGCACCTCAAACACAGGGCGCCTCAAACACAGGGCGCCTCAAACACAGGGCACCTCAAACACAGGGCACCTCAAACACAGGGCACCTCAAACACCTCAAACACAGGGCACCTCAAACACAGGGCACCTCAAACACAGGGCACCTCAAACACAGGGCACCTCAAACACCTCAAACACAGGGCGCCTCGAACACAGGGCACCTCAAACACAGGGCACCTCAAACACAGGGCACCTCAAACACAGGGCACCTCAAACACAGGGCGCCTCAAACACCTCAAACACAGGGCGCCTCAAACACAGGGCATCTCAAACACAGGGCACCTCAAACACAGGGCACCTCAAACACCTCAAACACAGGGCGCCTCAAACACAGGGCACCTCAAACACAGGGCACCTCAAACACAGGGCACCTCAAACACAGGGCACCTCAAACACAGGGCACCGCAAACACAGGGCACCTCAAACACCGCAAACACAGGGCACCTCAAACACAGGGTGCCTCAAACACCTCAAACACAGGGCACCTCAAACACAGGGCACCTCAAACACAGGGCACCTCAAACACAGGGCACCGCAAACACCTCAAACACAGGGCACCGCAAACACCTCAAACACAGGGCACCTCAAACACAGGGCACCGCAAACACAGGGCACCGCAAACACAGGGCACCTCAAACACCTCAAACACAGGGCACCTCAAACACAGGGCACCTCAAACACAGGGCACCTCAAACACAGGGCACCTCAAACACAGGGCACCGCAAACACCTCAAACACAGGGCACCTCAAACACAGGGCACCGCAAACACAGGGCACCTCAAACACCTCAAACACAGGGCACCTCAAACACAGGGCACCTCAAACACAGGGCACCTCAAACACAGGGCACCTCAAACACAGGGCACCTCAAACACAGGGCACCGCAAACACCTCAAACACAGGGCACCGCAAACACAGGGCATCTCAAACACAGGGCGCCTCAAACACAGGGCGCCTCAAACACAGGGCACCTCAAACACAGGGCACCGCAAACACCTCAAACACAGGGCACCGCAAACACAGGGCACCTCAAACACAGGGCACCTCAAACACGGGGCGCCTCAAACACAGGGCGCCTCAAACACAGGGCACCTCAAACACAGGGCACCTCAAACACGGGGCACCTCAAACACGGGGCGCCTCAAACACAGGGCGCCTCAAACACAGGGCACCTCAAACACAGGGCACCTCAAACACGGGGCGCCTCAAACACAGGGCGCCTCAAACACAGGGCACCTCAAACACAGGGCACCTCAAACACAGGGCACCGCAAACACCTCAAACACAGGGCACCGCAAACACAGGGCACCTCAAACACAGGGCACCTCAAACACGGGGCGCCTCAAACACAGGGCGCCTCAAACACAGGGCACCTCAAACACAGGGCACCTCAAACACGGGGCGCCTCAAACACAGGGCGCCTCAAACACAGGGCACCTCAAACACAGGGCACCTCAAACACGGGGCACCTCAAACACGGGGCGCCTCAAACACAGGGCGCCTCAAACACAGGGCACCTCAAACACAGGGCACCTCAAACACGGGGCGCCTCAAACACAGGGCGCCTCAAACACAGGGCACCTCAAACACAGGGCACCTCAAACACAGGGCACCGCAAACACCTCAAACACAGGGCACCGCAAACACAGGGCACCTCAAACACAGGGCACCTCAAACACGGGGCGCCTCAAACACAGGGCGCCTCAAACACAGGGCACCTCAAACACAGGGCACCTCAAACACAGGGCACCGCAAACACCTCAAACACAGGGCACCTCAAACACAGGGCACCTCAAACACAGGGCACCGCAAACACAGGGCACCTCAAACACCTCAAACACAGGGCGCCTCAAACACAGGGCACCTCAAACACCTCAAACACAGGGCACCTCAAACACTGGGCGCCTCAAACACCTCAAACACAGGGCACCTCAAACACCTCAAACACAGGGCACCTCAAACACCGCAAACACAGGGCACCTCAAACACAGGGCACCTCAAACACAGGGCACCTCAAACACAGGGCACCTCAAACACCTCAAACACAGGGCACCTCAAACACAGGGCACCTCAAACACAGGGCACCTCAAACACAGGGCACCTCAAACACCTCAAACACAGGGCACCTCAAACACAGGGCACCTCAAACACAGGGCACCTCAAACACAGGGCACCTCAAACACCTCAAACACAGGGCACCTCAAACACAGGGCACCTCAAACACAGGGCACCTCAAACACAGGGCACCTCAAACACAGGGCACCTCAAACACCTCAAACACAGGGCACCTCAAACACAGGGCACCTCAAACACAGGGCACCTCAAACACAGGGCACCTCAAACACCTCAAACACAGGGCGCCTCAAACACGGGGCACCTCAAACACAGGGCACCTCAAACACCTCAAACACAGGGCACCTCAAACACAGGGCGCCTCAAACACAGGGCGCCTCAAACACAGGGCACCGCAAACACAGGGCACCTCAAACACCTCAAACACAGGGCTCCTCAAACACGGGGCACCTCAAACACAGGGCGCCTCAAACACAGGGCGCCTCCAACACAGGGCACCGCAAACACAGGGCACCTCAAACACCTCAAACACAGGGCGCCTCAAACACCTCAAACACAGGGCGCCTCAAACACGGGGCACCTCAAACACGGGGCACCTCAAACACAGGGCGCCTCAAACACAGGGCACCTCAAACATAGGGCGCCTCAAACACAGGGCACCTCAAACACGGGGCACCTCAAACACGGGGCACCTCAAACACAGGGCGCCTCAAACACAGGGCACCTCAAACACGGGGCACCTCAAACACAGGGAGCGGGAGGGGGTGGAGGGGAGGGGGAGGAGGGGAGGAGGGGAGGGGGTGAGGGGAGGAGGGGAGGGGGTGAGGGGAGGGGGGTGGGGGGTGAGGGGAGGGGGAGTGAGGGGAGGGGGAGGGGGAGGTGATGGGAGGGGGAGGAGGGGAGGAGGGGAGGGGGTGAGGGGAGGGGGAGGGGGAGGGGGGGTGAGTGGAGGGGGAGGGGGGTGAGGGGAGGGGGAGGGGGAGGGGGAGGGGAGGGGGGGGGTGAGTGGAGGGGGAGGGGGGGGTGAGGGGAGGGGGAGGGGGAGGGGGGAGGGGAGGTGGAGGGGGTGACGGGAGGGGGAGGGGGAGGGGGAGGGGGTGGGGGGAGGGGGAACTTCTCCGGTTCCTCTTTATCCCCAGTGGATGAAGTATATTTGGATTTTCAGAAGACATTCGATAAGGTGCAACATAAAAGGTTGTTACACTAGATAAGGGCTCATGGGATTGGGGATAATATATTATCATGGATAGAGGATTGGTTAACGGACAGAAAACCGAGAGTGGGGATAAACGGGTCATTCTCAGGTTGTCAGGCTGTAACTAGTGGGGTACGACAGGGATCAGTGCTCGGGCCTCAGCTATTTACAATCTATATAAGGGACCGAGTGTAATGTATCCAAGTTTGCTGATGATACAAAGCTAGGTGGGAAAGTAAGCTGTGAGGAGGACACAAAGAGTCTGCAAAGGATATAGACAGGTTAAGTGAGTGGGCAAGAAGGTGGCAGATGGAGTATAATGTGGGGAAATGTGAGGTTATTCACTTTGGTAGGAAGAATAGAAAAACAGAATATTTTTTAAATGGTGAGAAACTATTAAATGTTGGTGTTCAGAGGGATTTGGGTGTCCTTGCACAAGAAACACAGAAAGTTATCATGCAGGTACAGCAAGTAATTAGGAAGGCAAATGGTATGTTGGCCTTTATTGCAAGGGGGTTGGAGTACAAGAGTAAGGAAGTCTTACTACAATTGTACAGGGCTTTGGTGAGACCTCACCTGGAGTACTGTGTACAGTTTTGGTCTCCTTATCTAAGAAGGATATACTTGCCTTGGAGGCAGTGCATCGAAGGTTCACTAGATTAATCCCTGGGATGAGAGGGTTGTCCTATGAGGAGAGATTGAGTAGAATGGGCCAATACTCTCTGGAGTTTAGAAGATTGAGAGGTGATCTCACTGAAACATATAAGATTCTGAGGGGGTTTGACAGGGTAGATGCTGAGAGGCTGTTTCCCCTGGCTGGAGAGTCTAGAACCAGGGGGCATAGTCTCAGGATAAGGGGTCGGACATTTAAGACTGAGATGAGGAGGAATTTCTTCACTCAGAGGGTTGTGAATCTTTGGAATTCTCTACCCCAGAGGGCTGTGGATGCTGAGTCATTGAATATATTCAAGGCTGAGATCGATAGATTTTTGGACTCTGGGGGAATCAAGGGATATGGGGATCGGGCGGGAAAGTGGAGTTGAGGTCAAAGATCAGCCATGATCTGATTGAATGGCGGAGCAGGCTGGAGGGGCCGAATGGCCTACTCCTGCTCCTATTTCTGATGTTCTTAAATGTCAAAGAACAATGTTAATGCAGATTAGGGAATAAGAGCTGTTTTTTTCATTAGACGGGGAGTTATACTGCTGGGAACGAGCTGTGAGACTTGAGTTGTCTCGAGGACTGAGATGTTGTGACTCTTTGTTGCTGCCTGTGTTCAGGATGTTGTAATGAGGGAGTGAGGAGTAATTCACTGCTAAAAACCAGTTGGATTTGTTTATGAGGTGAGATGTCTAATTCTACCTCACCGAGGTGTGCACTCACTCCAGTCTGATGGGTCTGCAGGTGATGTCACTGCCGATTATTTCATGCATCGAAACCAGGGCCATGATCCGCTTTGGGTGATTGAGGAAAGTGAGGGATATCAGTGGGGTAAAGGCCCAGAGTGAGGGATATCAGTGGGGTAAAGGCCCAGAGTGAGGGATATCAGTGGGGTAAAGGCCCAGAGTGAGGGATATCAGTGGGGTAAAGGCCCAGAGTGTGGGATATCAGTGGGGTAAAGGCCCAGAGTGAGGGATATCAGTGGGGTAAAGGCCCAGAGTGTGGGATATCAGTGGGGTAAAGGCCCAGAGTGAGGGATATCAGTGGGGTAAAGGCCCAGAGTGAGGGATATCAGTGGGGTAAAGGCCCAGAGTGTGGGATATCAGTGGGGTAAAGGCCCAGAGTGAGGGATATCAGTGGGGTAAAGGCCCAGAGTGTGGGATATCAGTGGGGTAAAGGCCCAGAGTGTGGGATATCAGTGGGGAAAAGGCCCAGAGTGAGGGATATCAGTGGGGTAAAGGCCCAGAGTGTGGGATATCAGTGGGGTAAAGGCCCAGAGTGAGGGATATCAGTGGGGTAAAGGCCCAGAGTGAGGGATATCAGTGGGGTAAAGGCCCAGAGTGTGGGATATCAGTGGGGTAAAGGCCCAGAGTGAGGGATATCAGTGGGGTAAAGGCCCAGAGTGAGGGATATCAGTGGGGTAAAGGCCCAGAGTGAGGGATATCAGTGGGGTAAAGGCCCAGAGTGTGGGATATCAGTGGGGTAAAGGCCCAGAGTGAGGGATATCAGTGGGGTAAAGGCCCAGAGTGAGGGATATCAGTGGGGTAAAGGCCCAGAGTGAGGGATATCAGTGGGGTAAAGGCCCAGAGTGAGGGATATCAGTGGGGTAAAGGCCCAGAGTGAGGGATATCAGTGGGGTAAAGGCCCAGAGTGTGGGATATCAGTGGGGTAAAGGCCCAGAGTGTGGGATATCAGTGGGGTAAAGGCCCAGAGTGTGGGATATCAGTGGGGAAAAGGCCCAGAGTGAGGGATATCAGTGGGGTAAAGGCCCAGAGTGTGGGATATCAGTGGGGTAAAGGCCCAGAGTGTGGGATATCAGTGGGGTAAAGGCCCAGAGTGTGGGATATCAGTGGGGTAAAGGCCCAGAGTGAGGGATATCAGTGGGGTAAAGGCCCAGAGTGAGGGATATCAGTGGGGTAAAGGCCCAGAGTGAGGGATATCAGTGGGGTAAAGGCCCAGAGTGAGGGATATCAGTGGGGTAAAGGCCCAGAGTGTGGGATATCAGTGGGGTAAAGGCCCAGAGTGAGGGATATCAGTGGGGTAAAGGCCCAGAGTGTGGGATATCAGTGGGGTAAAGGCCCAGAGTGAGGGATATCAGTGGGGTAAAGGCCCAGAGTGAGGGATATCAGTGGGGTAAAGGCCCAGAGTGAGGGATATCAGTGTGGTAAAGGCCCAGAGTGTGGGATATCAGTGGGGTAAAGGCCCAGAGTGAGGGATATCAGTGGGGTAAAGGCCCAGAGTGAGGGATATCAGTGGGGTAAAGGCCCAGAGTGAGGGATATCAGTGGGGTAAAGGCCCAGAGTGTGGGATATCAGTGGGGTAAAGGCCCAGAGTGAGGGATATCAGTGGGGTAAAGGCCCAGAGTGAGGGATATCAGTGGGGTAAAGGCCCAGAGTGTGGGATATCAGTGGGGTAAAGGCCCAGAGTGAGGGATATCAGTGGGGTAAAGGCCCAGAGTGAGGGATATCAGTGGGGTAAAGGCCCAGAGTGTGGGATATCAGTGGGGTAAAGGCCCAGAGTGTGGGATATCAGTGGGGAAAATGCCCAGAGTGAGGGATATCAATGGGGTAAAGGCCCAGAGTGAGGGATATCAGTGGGGTAAAGGCCCAGAGTGAGGGATATCAGTGGGGTAAAGGCCCAGAGTGAGGGATATCAGTGGGGTAAAGGCCCAGAGTGTGGGATATCAGTGGGGTAAAGGCCCAGAGTGTGGGATATCAGTGGGGTAAAGGCCCAGAGTGTGGGATATCAGTGGGGTAAAGGCCCAGAGTGAGGGATATCAGTGGGGTAAAGGCCCAGAGTGAGGGATATCAGTGGGGTAAAGGCCCAGAGTGTGGGATATCAGTGGGGTAAAGGCCCAGAGTGAGGGATATCAGTGGGGTAAAGGCCCAGAGTGAGGGATATCAGTGGGGTAAAGGCCCAGAGTGTGGGA